>NC_056733.1:1317614868-1317747368 GCF_019279795.1 Protopterus annectens
CAGGGGGTGCAGAGGTTGAATCTGACACTGAAATTGATATTCAGCTATCCCCTATAATTCCATTGGACACAACCACTAGGCCTATGCCAACCCAATGCAGTGAGCCCTCAGATATCGAACAGGTGGAGGGTGAGACACTCGTTCAGAGAAGTGTAGTCACTGAAGTTTCAGTCTCTGTTGACTCTGGCTGTAGCCAAAATGTGGGCAAGTTACTATGCAACAGGGTTGTTAGGGGTGCTTGAAGGAGGACTGCTATTCATCCTGTACCCGATCTATGTGTGTATTCCCATGCCACTCAATGTAGGTTTTGGACCTTCATGGATGCAAAGGCATGTTTCTATAGGCTGTCCAGAGAAATGTTTAGGGTTTTAGATGTAGCATAGGCTGACATGTGTGACTACTCCACTGTGTTACTGATTCAATGGATCAGACAAATGACAATTGGAAAGGGCGGCATCTGGGGGATGACATCCTTATGGGTGTAGGTCAGCCAATTAATCTGCTGTTAGCTGATGTGGCTATGCCTGATCACAGTCCCATGGTGGCACTACTTCCACTGCTCCATCAGTTATTGAGGTGTCCACACTCAGATGTGGCAGGCATGGGGTCATTTCCCTGGGCATCCTCATGATGGTAGCTCATTCAGCAGATATCAGTCACATTCAGGTAGCATCAGTACATCTGACTGTGGGCGTGGACGTGTCAGATGAAATCCCGGTAAAGCCACTTCTCATGGTCTTGTATGACAATGATAAACTGCTGCCTCTACCATGCATGGCTCACACCTGTCCAAAATACCAAGATGTAGAGCTAGCACAGACCTCGGTTATGTTCCTGCAGACAGTCACACACCAATTTCACCTGGAGGACCCATACAGACACACACACAGAACAGTTATATGGCCCAGCCATGAAGCTTAAAGCTCATTTTGTCTCACTGGCCATTTATTACTTTATCTGAATGTCTGCCTGCTTCGCTTTCTTACTCACACACACTCACTGACCTCTAGTGCCAGTCTAGGCTTCCTGCTCCCCACACAGCACCCTGTGCAAATGATGATAATTGTGCCATATCCCTGTTTTCTATCTTTTGGATTCAGGGATACAACATTTGTGTCTGATGCTCAGGGTGCATAGCTGACTTAGTGTTTAGTATAGCTGCATTTGTGATGTTGTTTTGGTAATTGTACCTTTGACATATTTTGGTCTTAGAACGTTAGACAGTTGATAGAATCAAAATGTTTTGCTTCAGCATTGTTAATAATATTGTGAGGGTTGTGAAGTCTGAATCTGAAATGTGTCTCATTACTTTCTAACTTCTCTCTTTAATGACTTTCCAATACAAAAGTATGGTGCTAAACCGAGGACATTCAGTGGCTGTCAGTACTTTTGATAGGTGTAACTGTGTGAATCTTTTATGCCTGAGGCCTACTACGTGATAATGGACACAAATAAGTCACATAAGGCTCTGCTGTCATGTTAGAGTAATTTCTTTAAAAATCGCTCATTTTGTACTAGCTTACATTACCAAGTCACAACATGCAAGGATATGCCATTCATTTGCATTATTAAACAATACACTCCAGATTCAAAACTTACCTTGTAACTCCAGCAGTTACAGCAGTTTAGTTCAGGGCTGACTCTGTCTGATGCTAGCAGTACATAGGCATTAGTATGTAGAGGTTGTGAGTATTGCCTGACATCAATGTTACTATATGTATGTGGGTAGGAGGAAGGTTTTAGCCCCTTAGGTTCATAGGTAGGTTCATAGGTAGGTACTATGCTATCGGCCCAAGGGCCTATGTAAGCCTAGCCAACAAGGTTCCCTGGCGTACACCACCCAAGAAAGTTATTTTCCTGTGCCACTGTTGAGCAGAGACACAGAAGTGATCCCTGGGGTGTATTTCCTATTTCCCATCCACTCATCAAGATTTTTCTTGAAGAGTCCTAATGAGGAACTTTGCTTGAAATAGTTGGGTAGCCTGTTCCAGAGTATGGGAAGTCTATGGGACAGAAATCTACCCTCCAGCATGTCCGGTTTATTGTGGTGACAAGGTTTAGGCCTCTAGAGCGTGTAGCTCAGAGGGATTGGGATTTCTTTAGGTGTAGCATGTCCAACAGCTCTGGGTTTGACATAGCTTTATATGTTAGGCAGAGATCACCTCGGAGTAGGCGATATGCTACAGAGTAAAGCTGGAGTTTTTTGAGAGGGTCAGAGTAGGGCATCTGTTTTAGGCCAGTAATCCTCTTTGTGAGGTACTTCTGTGGCCTTTCCAGCTGCTGCAGATGTCTTGTGAGGTACATTCCAAAAGGGGCGTTGTACTCTATAATGGGTCTAATGAGTGTTGAGTAGAGGGGAACAATGACCTCTTTTTTCCCCTGGATGAGAACCCTTTTATGATTAGGTGTGCCAAGTAGAAGGACTTTCTGACTACTGTGGCGATGTGACTATCAAAGGACAGACTACTGTCCACCTGGGTCCCACTACTGTCCACGTTAGGTTGTTGTGTCTTTCGGCTTTTCTTGGTTAGGGGTCACCACAGCAGAACTCCGGTCCACTAATGATTGGCAGTAGATTTTTACATGCTGAGTTGCCAGCCCTGATGCACAACCTTCAACGAAGGTACACCCATTCACGCATGTCTCCGCACAGAAGACGCTCTATCTGAGAATCGAACAGGACAACATCTTACTGAGAGGCAACAACGCTACTGCAGCACCACCACCGCAGTTGGTGAGTGAATATGCCATGCATTGCCTCTTAGCCAATGCAAGGACATATTGAGCATGTCTACATCTGCCTACACCCACAGAAGCTGCTGGTTTCCCCTCTGACTCCTCAACTGCTTGTGGCTGTGATGACCTTGCTATTGGTGGGATGTGGTGCCCCTTCCCCTTGTTGATCCTGCTGAAGCTGCTTTCTCAGGATGATGTTATGTAGCATGGCACAGACTGTGAATATTTCACTACATCTACGTGGATTGTACTGCAGGGCTCCCCCAGATGTATCTAGGCACTGGAAATGTGACTTCAATAGCCCAAACACATGCTCTATGATATTCCTGATTTGAGCATGTGCCTCACTGTGGCATTATTCAGCTGGGGTAGGTGCATTTATGATGGGTGTCATCAGCCATGGTTCCAATGCATAACCTGCATCACCCAGTAAGTGACCCCGTTGGAGATCCTCCTAGTAAACATTTGATACATTTGGGAGGTGTGATATATATGCAAGCTGTGGTAACTGCCTGGGTTGCCAGCACATACGTTCAAGATGATTTCCTTGGCATTACACATGACTTGGCAATTAATAGAGTGGAAGCCCTTTCTATTTATGTAGAGTCTTCCTGTTTCCATGGTGGTGCCTTAATTTCTATATTTGTACAATATATGGCACCCAGTACTTCATGGTAGTGTGCTACAGGGTAGAACTCCTGCATATCTGTAGCCCTATCTTCAGGAGTATGGGGAAAATATATGTGATCACTGGCATGTTTTAGCATAGCATTCAGGAAATGATGGAGGATCCTGGATGCTGATGCCTGTGACACCCCGGGTATGTCCCCTGTTGGTCTCAGAAAGGTTCCTGTAGCTAAAATTCTACATGCTACACATACCTTTTTCTCCATCAGTATTGCTTCCCCTCAGTTTGCCCTTGCTCTGAGTTGAGGACAATAGACGTTGCAGAGTTCCTGTAGTGTGCCTCTATCCACCCTGTAGTGCTCTACAATTTCCACACCATGCAGATTGTGATAAGTTAAATATGATCTGAAAACTTTTCTCCTTCTTGGCCATTGTCTGTTAGCAGCAGCAGCAGCATAGACTTCAGCCTGTTGTTGCGCATACACATGAACTAAAGCAACAGCAGCCCCTAACATTCTTTCTGGGTAAACTCCTTTCCATGCCAGTATTCCATTAGGTTTTGGAATTTGCAGGAAAAAACAGAGTGAAGTTTACAAAGTTGCTTTAAAGTTTGTTGAATAGATGCACCTTCTTGGATTGATTGATTAGCATACAATTCAGCTACTTATGCTGTAATTAGCATCCCATGGTGTTTACCTTGTTTGTGCGGCTCTGCGCACTATGTAGAGCCATTTGCTTAATCCAAAACCGTGTGCTATGCACTGCGCACATGGTGTAAAAAGACCATGTAGGCTTTCTTGAATCTGGCTGACCATTTTTCTATGAGTTATTGATCCTTTAGAAAAGTGAGCCTGTTAGCATAATGGAATTTTTCAGCACTAAGATGAAAACGTTTTTCATTTTGATTTAAAATTATATAATAAACATGAAGGAAAATAGACACTAAACAAAAAAAGGAGTGTGTGCAGTGAAAGAACTGAAATTTATTAGTGTATCTTGTAAGATTATTGAAAATGTTTTATAAATGACCAGGCAACAAAATTTCAGTCTAAAGGATTAACGCGGTAATAGTGAATCATTGTTTGACCGGAATACATACACAGACACTGATGTGGATATTGTGAAAAAAAGTTCTCAGTATTACATACGTATTAAGTATGTATGCACTTTTATTACATCAGAATCATTTTCTTTACCACTGATTAATTATATCAGAGATAGAAGTCTCACTGATTTCTAGCTGATTTCCTTATGCACAATTATTTTTCTACTAACGTTACTGCTTTTTTTTGTACAAATATAGAGGCAATGATGGTACTTATCCCTGTGAGGGATGCTGAATTTGTTACAATACTATGCCATATTTGTATCACACTAATGGCATTAAATTGCTTATCACTGGTGTATTACCTGGTCATTTGCAAAATATGCCTTATGGACTGACATGCTCCAGCAACAAGTTTTATATTTGTGAAACTACTATTAAATTTAAACAAAGACTATGGGAGAGGGCCGGGGTAATAAACACAAATGCTTACAAATTCCTATAGCTGAACTTTTTTAAAATCTATAAATTCATTTAGATTTCAGGTTTAAAAGTTTCCATACTTTAACAAATGTATGTACTTGAATTTGGTAGGAAGTTTTTACAAGTGTGTTGTTATATTCAGCAAGTTTGCTAATATACAAATAAGACTTTAAAGCCTAAGGAAGCTAAATTGGGACTGTTTTCTCATGTAGCTTTCCAATTACAGTTTTCTGATAAATAATATGGCTATGTATTCAAAAATGCTGATTATGTACTTGAAGATGCTGTGTTCTTTTTTGTTCTTGTCATTACTAGAAAACACCTGCTAAACTGTGTTCTTGACACCTGCAGCTATCACAGTGCTGACTGTGACACTGATGACTCCCTGTTGGGAAGCAAAGTGTGTCTCCAGCCCAAACAAATTCACTGCTCAAAATAGAAAGCTTGCCTTCGTATCAACACTGCCAGGACATCAATGCCAGACCTGCATGAGCAGTTCACTGACAGTGTTGCAGAGCTCCTTAAGGACTTCCCACAAAGCAATGTCAAAGCGAGATGGAACCATATCCATGACACTATCTGCAACTCTGCCATGGATACCTTCAGTGAAAGAGAGAGGCAGAACCCAGACAGGTTTGAAGCAAGAATCACTGAGAGCGAACCAGCACTCTCAGCCAAGTGAGCAGCACTGCTTACCTACAAGAGGGAGTCTTCAGAGGTGACTCTAGCTGCACTCAGGAAGGCCAGAAATGACTCCCAGCAGACCACTTGACAATGTGCCAATGATTGCTGGCTGAATCTCTGTCATTGCATCCAACTTGTTGCTGACTGTGGCAACATCCGTGCCATGTATGAGGGAGTAAGGAAAGCCCCAGTACAAGATTCAAGATTATGCCCCTAGTCTGCCTCAGGTGAAGTCATTACAGACCAAGGTAAACAGATGAAAAGATGGGCAGAGCATTACCAGGAGCTCTACTCAAAAGAGACCATTGTCGCCAATATAGCAGTTGAAAACACAACCCCCTCCCTATCATGGAAAAGCTTGATGATCCACCCTCTGTAGAAGAGCTCAGTAAAGCCATCAACTCCCTTGCCTGTGGTAAAGCTCCAGGAAAGGATGGATTCCCACAGAGGTCATCAAGGTTGGCAAGAAGTGTGTTCTCCTTGACCACCTGCATGAGCTCCTGCTATAGTGCTGGCAGAAAGGAACAGTTCCCCAGGATATGCATGATGCCAACATCATCATTCTGTATAAGAACAAAGGAGACCAAACTGACTGCAACAACTACTATGGAATATCCCTCCTCAGTGTTGTTGGGAAGGCCTTTGCCCATGTAGTTCTAAACAGGCTGCAATCACTCATGGAAAATGTTTACCCTGAGGTGTAGTGTGGATTCAGAGCAGGAAGGTTTATGAATGACATGATCTTCTCACTAAGGCAGCTGAAAGAAAGGTGTCACAAGCAAAGGAAACCATTGTACATCACCTTCATTGACCATTTGACTTGGTCAGCAGAAAAGGCTTCTTCACCCTGCTACAGAGGATTGGATGTCCCCCCAAACTCCTGAGGTTGATTACATCCATCTACAAGGACTTGCATGGTGCCATACAATATGATGGCTCCTTGTCAGGCCCATTCCAAATCAGGACTGGATTGAAGCAAGGGTGTGTACTTGCTCTGACACTCTTCAGCATCTTTTTCTCTCTGTTATTTTTCCATGCCTTTAATGAATCCAAAGATGGTGTATACCACCACACTAGAAGCGCTGTTAATCTCTTCAACCTCACACACCTTTGAGGGAAGACCAAGGTGCGGACAGTACTGATCAGAGAGATGCTGTTTGCAGATGATGCTGCCCAGACTGCTCACACTGAGGAAGTACTACAATGCCTCATAAGCTCCTTTGCTGGTGATTGCAGAGAGTTTGGCCTCACAGTCAGCCTTAAGAAGACCAACATCATGGGACAGGATGTCAGCAGTACCCCCCAGCATCTTCATCAGTGATCACACTCTCGAGATGGTAAAGGACTTCACTTACCTGGGCTCCACCATTGCCAGCAACCTCTCCCTAGATGCCGAGCTGAATACCTGGATTGTTTAAGCAGCAACAGCACTGGCACAACTAACAGCAAGGGTCTGGCACAACTCCAAACTGACCATTGGCACTAAGATGAAAGTGTACCAGGAGAGTGTGTTTAGCACACTGCTCTATGGCAGTGAAACATGGACCCTGTACCCCTGCCAAGAATGCAGGCTCAACATATTTCACCTACACTGCCTCAGAAGGATCCTGGGCATTACTTGGCAGGGCTGCATCCCAAACAAGAATATCCTAGAGCAGGCAGGAATAGCAAGCATGTTTGCCCTGCTCTTCCAAAGGAGCTTATGCTGGCTTAGTCGTGTCAGTTGTATGCAAGATGGTCAAATTCTTGCCAGCATCTCCAGACCCATAGGAAGTCCCATTCTACATTTCAAAGATGTGTGCAAGCATGACATGAACACAGGTGACCTCAGTCCAACAGGCTGGGAAGCCATAGCCACAGACACTATCACTTGGAGACTGGCCATCAAGACAGGTAGCCCGATGAATGAGAAGAAGAGAGAGGAGCTGTGAGAGGAGAAGTGAGAGCACATACAGCAGATGACAGCTTCAGTACCTGTACATCCAGGCATTGCCTACACCTGCACAAACTGTAACAGAGTCTGCCAGTCAAAAATCAGTCTTTATAGTCACAGCAAGCACTATTTTTCAACCATCAACTGATTTTGTGATGCAGACCTTATTTTCTCTCGAGACAGAGAAAGGCCATCATAGGTTCTTTTTGTGCATGTACCTGACCAGGAATTACAACAGCTGGAGGGTACACAGAAGATCCTCACTAAAATGTAGAAGGCGCAAATAACATGTTCTATTAGGACTGCCTCAAAGTCCTGTCCCTATACTTGGTCTGCTACAAACTACTGAGGGCAATCTATGCCCAAACTGCAAGGAATTCTCTGATCAAGCCCTGGTGGATCTGCTACACAGTCACAAAATGAACAGCACTAGTATTACCCAATCTAATGATCTTAAACTCATCTCTGACATAAACAAAACATGTTGGAGGGACAGAGATGTATCTTAGAGATTATCACTTCTCTGGAACAGACCCATTCATGTGAAGCAGTGCTCTTCCTTAAGCCTATCCAAAGCCAATCACAATTTGGATAAATGGCTGGGAAATCACAAATTCACCCCGGGCTTGTTGCCTGTGTCCTTATGAACAGGGGCCGCTTGCAGATGCCCTAAGGTACAGGTATATACCAAAGCCATTCTAGTCTATGGGTGGTGATAATTAGGAAAACTGGGCCATGAATTGCTTTAAAAGGTTCATTAGCCTAGTAACCTCCTAGGATCATATGATTTATATTTATTTATTTATTTACCAGGAACATCCGACTGGGCCAGATGCCCATTTTCAGTGGAGGCCCGGGGAGAAAAGCTCCACAGAAATATAAGCAATATACAATAATTGGGTAGTACAATAGTATACATACATTAAGATGTAGAATACACATATTCTAGTTAGTCTATACAAAGTAGTATTCAATACAGTTTTCTAGTAGATACAGGTTCAAAATTAAAAGCAAGCATTTCGGTGACGATCACTGTGAGAAAAAATAAAGTTAGTAGTGTGTACATATTAAATAGTTATGAACAAATGAGATTTCCTTTATATATTGAACCTATGAACCTATATATTTATTTTTGAGTAGTAATAAACACTGAGGAGAGTGAGAAAAGGTAAGGAGTGGACAGTGTGCTGAGAGAGTTATAGATATCTTGTCAATAAGGTTTGGCACAGGAGCAATACCAGTTCTTGGATGGATGTTCAAATAGTACTTGTTCGAAACTGGTAGATTCAGGTGTGTTTCAGAGGGTGTGGGGTAGACAGTTCCATAATTTGGCTATTTGATTTGAGAATAGGGCTTTACTGTGAGTGTTGTTAGCTTTGTTTACTGTGAGAATGTTTCTAACTTCAGATCTTAGACTCCGTGGGGATGAGTAGGGAACAACAAGTTCCTTGAGGGATGGGCAACTGTCAGGATGGAAGATGATACTGTGTGTGAATTTAAGTTGGTAGAGATGAAGAAGGTTAGGTAGCTTGAGCCAATTTAATTTATGTAGAGCGATTTTTTAAGTTGGTAAAGAGGGGGAAAGCATATAGGAATGTAGAGAGGAGTAAGGTTCTGGATATGGCTAGTCTGGTATTGTCAGTGAGTAATGGTTTGCTTCTGTACGGTGAGCCAAGTTTGATGTGAGCTTTCTTAATTGTGATGGCTATGTGTTGGTCAAATCTGAGTTTGCTGTCAATTGTCACTCCAAGGAGTTTTGTATGCTCAACTGGTTGGATGACTGCATTGTTTGCACCACGAAAAGAACTTCAAAAAGCAAAAACTGTTAAACCTTGTAGCCTGGGAACAAAAAATGCTGGCAGCGATGTATTTGTTAACTGCTTTATTGTAAGCGCTTTCGGCCCGGACTTTTCCAAGCCTTCTTCAGACAAAAAACAGTAAAAAATAATCAAACACCATTTATATACATTAATCAATTAAAACATCTATTAACATTTAAAGTGGAATGCCTTGACACTTGTATACTTGTCCTTATATTATACCTTAAAAGACATTATCTATTTTAACTATCAATTAAAAATAAATTACTTATTAGTATAAAAATTTATACATGAAAAAGTAAGTAAAAAACTTTAAAAATGATAAAGGTAGTAATTATAATTCATGTGTATTTATAAAATTCAATTCCTATTAAGGGACAATAAATGTAATACACATTTTATGGAAAGTGCATCATTCAGCCCTGGAAATATGTGGGCGTTTGTCAGAATCTGCCATTTGAGTTCATCTACTTCTAGCTTGATTTGCCATGGACCCCCTCTAATGTCATTAACTCTCCTTTGCAAAATAATAAACTTAAACTGGTGGTCTGGGTTAAAGAAAATATGTTTAGCTAGAGCGTTGTTAACATCTCTATTTTTAATGGCGTAGCAGTGTTCATATACTCTTTGTTTAAATTTACGCTCCGTTTTACCTATGTAAAATGCCTTACAGGATTGACATAAGGCTGCATAAACTACTGCTTGAGATTCACAATTATGTCTAGAATTAATGTTATATTTAATGTTGTTAATTGTACAACTATTTGCCACCAAAATATTTTTACACTGAGCACAACCACCACATTTGAACATCCCCTTGATCTTGGAATGTGTTTTACATATTTCATTCTTTCTTTCTAATATACATTTGAGATTTGAGCCTCTTTTATATGTTAATATGGGTTTATCACCCAAAACGCCTAGCAGTGCTTCATTACCTTTGATAAGAGCCCAATTTTTGTATAAAATATATCTTATCTTATCATGGTCTGTTGAAAAGTGTGCAAGAAGCTAATATTAAATGGCAATTTGTTAGTGCTAGATGCCAAAACGTTGGCAGGCTCACTTGTAGGAGTACTACAAATTTCAACTAAAGTGCAATTGCCATTTTGTTCAAATCCTTCTCTTAAGTTTAATAAAGGAAGGTAAAAACCAGACTTTCTTTTATGTTTTACTTCATTAGTGATGGATGAGACTAAGTACTTAGGGTAGCCTCTATTGAGAAACATATCTTGCAATAACTTACATTCTTCCTCAAACTGAATATCGTCAGAAACCATTCTTGCAGCTCTCACCATCTGACCTTTAATAACGGCCCGTTTTTGGTGGTGAGGATGACAACTAGTGTAATGCAAGAATATGTTAGAATATGTAGGTTTCCTGTATATTCTGCTTTTAAAGCAAGAGTTATGCTCATCTTTCTCTAGAAGAATGTCAAGAAAACTTATAGATTTGTTACTTGATTCGTAAGTAAATTCCAAAAATGAAGTTTTCTCAGTCAGTTTATTGATGAAGTCAGATATAAAACTATGTTCACCTATCCATAAGTAAAACATATCGTCTTGGTATCTTGTATACTAATAGACGTTATTTTTAAAAAGAGGTTCAGAAAACAGGTAGTTATGTTCCCATAGTGCCATGACCGTGTTGGCAAAACTCCCGCCGCATGGGGAACCCATAGCGACGCCTGACTTTTGCAGATAATAGTTATTATCAAAAGTCATGTAGTTGTTTGTCAACACAACGTCCAGTAATGTAGTGACCAAATATATAATGTTGTGATCAGCTTTCTTTTTAACTAAAAATTCGGCAACCCATTCTATACCTAAATCATGGGGGATAACCGTATAAAGGTCCTTGACATCTACAGTTAAGAACAGACAATCTGGTTGGAAATCTAACTTGTTAATGTTCTGTAGAAAGGACCACGAATCTTTGCAGATTTGTGTTTCAGTGTCCAGAAATGGTTTAAGGATCGTGTCAATATATTTTGCACACCCATAAGTTATAGAGCCTCTCCCATCAACTATTATTCTAAATGGGGGTTCTTGTATAGATTTATGAATCTTGGGTGTGCCAAAGATAGCTGGAATAGTTGGAGCTAACATCATCAAATAATTATATAGCTCTAGATCAATTGATGCATCTAGAAATAAATCTTCAATGACCTGTTTAATTCTTCTATATGCTCCATTAACTTCATTAAGCGAGACTTGGCAGTAAGAGTCAGTACTAAGGTGGGTTAAGATATTGTTAATATACACTGGTTGGTCCATTAAAACTAACCCTCCACCTTTGTCAGGCTTCATAATCCTAACATTGCAATTTTGTAATAACACAATAAGGTCACGCTCATCATTATTTAAGTTGTTATACTTTTTATCAGTTTGAGTTGCATTTTTAATTGCTCTGAAATCAAATTCACACATTTTCTCAAATGTTGTTAAATCGGGGTGTATAGGTGGGTTAAAAACACTAGCAACCTTAAAAGGGTTGTTGTCCGATGTGGAATTTCCCAAGAGCACGTTCAGATTAAGTTTACGAACGAACAACTTAAAGTCTATAATGGTATCTGCAATGTTCAAAGTTCTTGAAGGAACAAAGGTGAGGCCTTTGGATAGAAAGTCTACCATGGTGGTATCAATGTCAACACAGGTGTAATTATAGATTTTAAAATCGCCTTTAGATGAAGTTACAATTTTTAGGTTGGAAATTTCATCAGGCTTATTAATCATCTCCTGCGTTGACGTCTGTTGTTCCTCGATGGTTTCGAGTTGTTGTAGTTCTTCTGACCTTGATTGGTGACAGGGTGTCCCCTCAACTGAAAACCCTGACCATTCTCATTACTAGTACCACTAGTATTGTTATTACGATTCTGTAGTCTTTCGCTACGTCTCAAAGGTTCATCTGGGTGTATTTTATCAGTATTCGATGGACCAATGTTAGTGTTATTATTTGATGGAATATCATTATCCATCAATGTGCTTGTACCATTATTGGAACGGTTGCCAGGAGGGTCAGGGTAAACCTGACCTTTAGAATATGCTTGCACATCTCTAACCAATTTCTTCTTCTTAGTTGCCAATAATTTATCAATTGCTGTGTCAATACTTGTAAACACACGGCAATATTCAAACTTGTATCTAGGAAAATCAGAATGGTTTTTAATTACTTGATCTAGAATGTCCAAGTCTGTTTTAAATGAGTTAATTTCAGAATTGTAATAATTAATAAGAACTTTAAGGAACTCTAATGCTTGACGGTCAAACAGTTGTATCAACTCTTGATGGAAAGGAGATCCTGTTTGAAGGCCTGCAGGATATCTCCATTGGCGAAGGCCTTTGGGAACAACCTGTTTAATGATACATTCTTGTAGATAGGAAACTTCGAGTTGAAGTTTCCTACATTTGAACATCTTCCCGTCAAGTTCATCTATCAGAGTTAACAAGTTATTAACCTGAGAGTCATTAGCGTCATTAGCGTCAGTACCGGAAAGCCGGTGATTAAAGGAATTATTAAAAAAATCATCATTCCTAAAAAACGTAGTCACAGACGGTAGATTAGTCTGTGTTTCAATGTTATTAACTATACCAGACACATTGTTTTCATTAGACCTACTTCCATTTTGTGAATTAATGATAGGATTACCTTGGCCAGGTTGTATGCTGACTGCGGATCCACCAAGCGTATTAGAAGTAGAGGCGGAACCAAGCCTGGAAGCATAAGTGGGCTGTAATCCTATTTCTTTTGGTGTCGAGGGGTTGTTGTTAATTAAAAGTCCATTAGAGTTTGCAATGTTGAGCAGGTTGCTATTAACTCGATGATTACTTCCATAATCTGAAGTTGAGGCATCCACTTTCTGCGTTAGTGCTTCCACTCGTCCGAGGAGCACTTGAACTAATGCGGTCAGGTTGCCGATAGCGTCTTCCTGCCGCAAAATGTTACTGTTGTTGTTTAAACCGTTGGTACTTCCTTGCGAAACCTCTTCGGTTTCATCAAATAAAAGCTGCGATTCAGCTCCGTTCCCACTGGCCATCTTAACCACGAAAAGAACTTCAAAAAGCAAAAACTGTTAAACCTTGTAGCCTGGGAACAAAAAATGCTGGCAGCGATGTATTTGTTAACTGCTTTATTGTAAGCGCTTTCGGCCCGGACTTTTCCAAGCCTTCTTCAGACAAAAAACAGTAAAAAATAATCAAACACCATTTATATACATTAATCAATTAAAACATCTATTAACATTTAAAGTGGAATGCCTTGACACTTGTATACTTGTCCTTATATTATACCTTAAAAGACATTATCTATTTTAACTATCAATTAAAAATAAATTACTTATTAGTATAAAAATTTATACATGAAAAAGTAAGTAAAAAACTTTAAAAATGATAAAGGTAGTAATTATAATTCATGTGTATTTATAAAATTCAATTCCTATTAAGGGACAATAAATGTAATACACATTTTATGGAAAGTGCATCATTCAGCCCTGGAAATATGTGGGCGTTTGTCAGAATCTGCCATTTGAGTTCATCTACTTCTAGCTTGATTTGCCATGGACCCCCTCTAATGTCATTAACTCTCCTTTGCAAAATAATAAACTTAAACTGGTGGTCTGGGTTAAAGAAAAAATGTGTTTAGCTAGAGCGTTGTTAACATCTCTATTTTTAATGGCGTAGCAGTGTTCATATACTCTTTGTTTAAATTTACGCTCCGTTTTACCTATGTAAAATGCCTTACAGGATTGACATAAGGCTGCATAAACTACTGCTTGAGATTCACAATTATGTCTAGAATTAATGTTATATTTAATGTTGTTAATTGTACAACTATTTGCCACCAAAATATTTTTACACTGAGCACAACCACCACATTTGAACATCCCCTTGATCTTGGAATGTGTTTTACATATTTCATTCTTTCTTTCTAATATACATTTGAGATTTGAGCCTCTTTTATATGTTAATATGGGTTTATCACCCAAAACGCCTAGCAGTGCTTCATTACCTTTGATAAGAGCCCAATTTTTGTATAAAATATATCTTATCTTATCATGGTCTGTTGAAAAAGTGTGCAAGAAGCTAATATTAAATGGCAATTTGTTAGTGCTAGATGCCAAAACGTTGGCAGGCTCACTTGTAGGAGTACTACAAATTTCAACTAAAGTGCAATTGCCATTTTGTTCAAATCCTTCTCTTAAGTTTAATAAAGGAAGGTAAAAACCAGACTTTCTTTTATGTTTTACTTCATTAGTGATGGATGAGACTAAGTACTTAGGGTAGCCTCTATTGAGAAACATATCTTGCAATAACTTACATTCTTCCTCAAACTGAATATCGTCAGAAACCATTCTTGCAGCTCTCACCATCTGACCTTTAATAACGGCCCGTTTTTGGTGGTGAGGATGACAACTAGTGTAATGCAAGAATATGTTAGAATATGTAGGTTTCCTGTATATTCTGCTTTTAAACACTGCTACGCCATTAAAAATAGAGATGTTAACAACGCTCTAGCTAAACATATTTTCTTTAACCCAGACCACCAGTTTAAGTTTATTATTTTGCAAAGGAGAGTTAATGACATTAGAGGGGGTCCATGGCAAATCAAGCTAGAAGTAGATGAACTCAAATGGCAGATTCTGACAAACGCCCACATATTTCCAGGGCTGAATGATGCACTTTCCATAAAATGTGTATTACATTTATTGTCCCTTAATAGGAATTGAATTTTATAAATACACATGAATTATAATTACTACCTTTATCATTTTTAAAGTTTTTTACTTACTTTTTCATGTATAAATTTTTATACTAATAAGTAATTTATTTTTAATTGATAGTTAAAATAGATAATGTCTTTTAAGGTATAATATAAGGACAAGTATACAAGTGTCAAGGCATTCCACTTTAAATGTTAATAGATGTTTTAATTGATTAATGTATATAAATGGTGTTTGATTATTTTTTACTGTTTTTTGTCTGAAGAAGGCTTGGAAAAGTCCGGGCCGAAAGCGCTTACAATAAAGCAGTTAACAAATACATCGCTGCCAGCATTTTTTGTTCCCAGGCTACAAGGAGTGACTGCATTGTTTGCTGAGAGAATGGTGAAAGGAGGGGTGATCGGTGATTGTTTGCTACTGGTAAATACCATTAACTGTGTCTTTGGGGCTGAGGATTAGTTGTGATTTGCTTAGATATGTTTCTATATCACTGAAGGCTTTTTGGCTACTATTTGGAGGTCTGGTAAGGTATCTGCTGAGCAGATTAATGTTGACTTGTCTGCATACTGAACTACTTTAGCGTGTGCTGTGGATGAGGCTAGATCATTAGAGAGGATGGTGAAAAGGAAAGGTCCTAATATGGACCCTTGGGGGCACCAACCGAGACAGGCAGAAGTGGTAAGAGTTCAGATTTCCATCATACTGCTTGTTGTTTGTCATAAAGATAGCTTAAGAACCAGGAGAGGGAAGCCTTTGATAGGTTTAGTGAGGCAAGAGTACTAAGGAATTTCTGATGGGAAACAGTGTCAAACGTTTTTGACATGTCTACGAAGATTGACGCTAATTGCTGGTTTGAATTTCTCAGTTAGTTGATGGTGTTAGAGAAATTAATTAGGGCTGTGCTGGTGCTGTGTTTTGGTCTGAAACCATGTTGGGAGGGATAGATAAGGTTGTGAGATAACAGGTATTGTAGTAATTGAGTATGGATACATATTTCCAGAATTTTGACACAGGGAAAGGATGGCTACGGGTATGTATTTGTTTAATTCTGTTGAAGTTTCTCCTTTATGTAGAGGGGTGATATAGGAAATTTTCCATAATTTTAGGACATATTGTTCTGCTATAGACCTATTTACCAGAATGGATATAGGCAGAGCTATGGCATCAGCTGACAGTTTAGGTAGTTGGTCAACTGCTAAGGAAGAAGGTTTCAGCTTTTTCAGCACTGTTCTTATGGTGTTAGTTGGGACAGGTTTGAAGACAAAAAAGTTGCTAGTTTCCACATTAGGTGGAAGAGACAGAGGGGTGGAATTGTTCCCTGTAACTAAGGAGAGGATGTTGTTTATAAAGTAGGTGTTGATTTGTGAGGCAATACTTATGCTTTGGTTACTGGTTATTGGTTCTGGGGTTGTAGCTTTACCTGGGTGGAGGAGCGAGATAATTGCTTGCCAGAACTTTTTGGGAGTGATTTCATATTTGTTTGGCATAGTTGTATAATATGTTTTTTTTTTGTCTAGTTTGATTGTGGAGCTGCTGATATGCTAGCAGAATGTTATTGCCTTTTGTTTTTTGGCATTGATACCAGGTTTTGTCCCTTAGTTTTTGAAGCTTAATGGTTTCTTTTGATATCCAGGGCAATCTGTTATTTTTAACAGGACATGTACGAGTTGGTGCTAAGCTATATAGAATAGCTAGAAATGATTCTTTAATAAGCAAAGGTACCATGAGCTCTTTCATTTTTTTTTTGTTTGTTTTAAATATAGTTGGTCATTTATTTGATTTTGTCATATTCTAACAAAAATTGAAGAGCCTCCAGATTGTTTTGATGTGGAATAATGGAATACAACTCCTTTATATCTATGGCTGACATAGAAAAGTCACACACTACAGCATCTCTTTATCTAAAATAAAAGAAGAAGTATATTTAATTAAGTGTAACAGACCCAAAAGTGTTAATTTAATGTGGCCTTCAAAAGTCTTACTTAATCCTAGTTTACATCCTCCCACCAGATATCTGACTAGTTGGATGGTTTCTGTTTTCTACCATGATTTATGTTATATACTATTATGGGCTCATTATTCATTGTTATCATACTTTGTGGTTCACTTAATCTGAATACTCAAGGAGTCTTTGGTAAATCCATTTAAATGAGCTTCTCTAGATCTTTTCTTACTTTTGCAAATGGTCATACGATTGTAAAACACTACCTGACTCCTGTTTAGAATGTTATCTCAGAGCACCTCCTAATATACTTAAGGTCATGGGGAAGATGAACCTATTCTGGTAAACAATGAACACAAGGCAGCAATCGGGATGCCAGTGTATTGTAGAACACATATACACACATACTAACACACACACTAACACACCCACATACAGATTTCAACTCACAGACACACACACACACACACACACACACACACACACACACACACACACACACACACACACACACTAAGACATATGTGTACAGACACACACACTAACACAGTTGTATACAGATACACACACAGACATGCACTGTAAACTTGTATGTCACACTCCACCATACCTCTCAATCTGTTAGAACAAGAAATCTGGACAAAGCCATAAAAAATGGGGATGCAAAGGCCCAAAACTAAGGACAATTTTTAAATATTGCTCTTACAAACTTAGAAAGTTAATAGAATAACATGTTTGGCTTTGCATTAATATGCATTTTTCTGAAGGGTATAAAATCTGAAACTCAAATGTCTGCCATTATTTTCTGACTTCATTCTTTAATGATTTTCCATAAAACCACAATTTTATGAAAAATTGTCCAACTTATGAGGCAAATATCTGTATAGTTGAAAGGTATCTACTCCATCCTCCCAAGTGAAGCACACATAACACAGGGATACTATGGAGCTGCTAGACTATACCATTGTACATGTTATCATGCCTCTTTATATCATTGAAATTGCATCATAGCCATTATCCATAAAAATTCAGAAATAAAACCATAGCAAGTAAAAACTATAAATAATAGCACCAGCAATAATTGTTTTTGCAGGCAAGCATCCTCTTTTTGTCACCCTCACCATCTGAACTTATATATACTAACTCCAAGATCATACAAAGTCAGCAAAAAGGGGATATTTTAGTATTGTTCTTTTCTCCCTATGGTTACTAAACTCCAGAGTACAGAGATCATTAAAAGAAATGTATACCTTTCACCCATTTTAACAAAAACAGAGGATATTACATAATGCAGCAATGTACTGGAAAAAGTAAGACAAAATGCATTATGGTAGAAGCTGCATGATATAATGCCACAGTAAAGTAACACATGATAAGTAGAAATTATGTTAAATTTTATGGCACATTTATTCTCTGTAACTTTATACTAAATTGTAAAATTAGGTTGCTAAAAGGCCCTGTAAATTCCTTTGACCATAAAATTAGATCTACGTCTCTCATGTTAGTTATGCAAAGAGAAAGGAACATAACCAGGTGAACAAAAATCCAAAGATTCAATAAAATCCTATTCATATTGCCAGTCTGTTGTAATTCAGCATGTTGACGTTTATTTCATTTTGACAAGGCTTTACAAGTGCATTGAGCATAAGCACTCTAATCAGTGAGATTTAGTTCACTTTTCCTATCATCCACTGAAGTTCCTAGTAACATAATATAACCTGATTAATTTCATTTAGATATAATGCAGAACTAGACATGTTGGAAATGTATTTAACAAGGTTTTGTTTATGTATAATTCACTTTAAACTGGCATACAGCCTATGCTTAGAAGAAATGCAGACAATATAAATTTAAAACTAAAACTTAGTACCAGATTTTGAATGTCTGTTTGGCATATTTCTGACATTTTTATTGCATTTAAGACTTTCAACATCCAGTTGCTCAGTTAGTTTGTGCCAAGGACAATGAATGGTAATCTTCCTCTTTTTTATGGTTTTTTTACGGTTTGTTGACCTAGATAAAGTACAGAGGCAAACAGGTCCAATTTCTTATATGGGCATTGATATCCAATGATCTGTTACTCTCAATTTCTGTGTGTGTGTGTGTGTGTGTGTGTGTGTGTGTGTGTGTGTGTGTGTGTGTGTGTGTGTGTGTGTGTGTGTGTGTGTGTCTCTCTCTCTCTCTGTTGCTCTTAATTCTGATAATAAGACATGGTGTGTGTCTTGAGTGAATATTTGCAGTGTAAGTCACGTCTGAATATAGGTATACTTCACTACCTGTTGAACACTTTTTAATAAAAAAGATAAGTATGAAATGAGCAGTTTTATTTTTAAATGATGTTATGTTTCATTTATTTGATGGCAGTAGGTGAAAGTTACCCATCTACCCTCCCCACATTCATTTCTTCCATTCTTCCTTTCGGCAGCTGTCCTATCTATGATTTCTTGAATGGCTCTATGAATTCCCTTGTAACCAGCCATTCTATTACACCATTTTTTGCTTAATTTATTCTCTGGTAAAAAGTATCTTCCCTGAGCTGGGAAACAATTTGAATCTAAATCTATTGTACCTTCCTCACTCATACACAGGCTTTTGCTGTGCATGAAGACATTCCCAGCAACATTTTTGTTCCTATTTCATATCTTCCATTTCCCTGTAACTTCTAGTTAAAAGTCTACAGCTTGTCTAATCATTTATCATACCTTTCCCCCTTTACCCTACATAAATTTCTAGTAGCTTTCTTCTGTATTGGCCCTTTCCTTGTATGCCATGCAGGACTGCAGGCAGTACTCAAGGTGTAGAATTATCAGGGTTCAGTATGGCAAGATCATTACTTTTTTGCTTCTAGAGACTTTGACACAGAAGGTACCATAAGCATTTTGATTGCTACATCAGGGGCTTCCCTCACCCTTCTCCTGCTGATTCTGCCCAGCTGTGATAAACATCCTCTCTGCTATGTCAAAAACAGATCCATTCCTCCAGGCTGATACCACACATCAATGTGGTTGTGCTACAAGCACAGTGCTTTACATGTGTCTGCAATGAATCTCCATTGCCAACTTTCTTTCCATATGATTAGAGTTTTTGAGTTCTTTAGACCTTCTGCTTTCTCCACTGCTGCATCTATATTTGCACCACCTCCATAGAGGTTAACAACTTATGCTTTTCCCTCAGATATGTCTGAAATGAACACACTGAGGAGTGATGACCCAATGACTAGGTCCTGCAGCCATTTTATGTACTCTTGGTAATGTCCTTTCACCATGAACCTTTCTGTTCTACTCTCCAGGCATACTGAAGTACAGTTCTTCATTCACAGTCCTGTACAAATCACCTGTATTTGTATCAGCTTTCTGTGTAAGACTTTTTTGTTTAAGAAAAGATAGACATTTCAGAACAATCAGGGAGTGGAAAGACTATTTAAACAAGCAAGAATTGATCTGGCAGTTATAGCTAGATCCTCACACTTTTCCTGACATTAACAATAACCGTTCTATTGTTCCAGTTTTAAAATACAAACAGCAATTTAATCAATAGTGTATATGCATAGTATGCTACTTTTTCATTTATGGACATTTGCATTTCCTGTTGTTTCATGACTAGTTAATTAAAAAAATGTTTAAATGTGATTGGGTGGAGCAGGTTATTTAATTTTGTACATCACTTTAAGGAAAAAAAGCACTCAAATGCTAGTTTTTTTGCAGTTCATTTTTAACAAATTATCTCTTTTTCTTCTAGATTGTGTCATTGCAGTTTACCACTGGAGGTAGAGGTGTACGTTGTTGAATTTGTTTTACTATTACACCTCTTGTTTTTTCTTTGGTGGTTTTATTGGTTACTAGTTTTTAGAACACATACTGTGAAAGCTGGTGAATCAACCTGCACTCCAGGGATTTGTGATTGGCCCTTTACTGTTTGGAATCTATTTCTCTACAGTTCAGGCTAAAATATACGGCCTTTGCCTTACCATGTTTGCTGATTTTTGCATATTGGGTGCTATAATTGAGACCACCAATTATGATAACATACTACAGGAGAGGCTAACACAGACAAATGATTGGTGACAAAGCCACATGGTCTACAAATAAATGCAAAAATATATCTCTATTTTGCTCTTCTGCAAAGTGGAATTACCTGCTAATTACAGCATTGACAACACTCCTGCTATGCTGAAGCCCAGTGATTCAAGAGCTGGGAACACACTTAGACAGCAATCTGAACTTTGACCACCAAGTGTCCACACTGGTATTGAAATCCTATGTTGTGCAATTCATAAGTTACACCATTGTATTCAGATCTGAGGATTATATAGCAGCACTGTACTGGAACCTCATCAAATCACTAATAGAGTATAATGCTCTCTTTTGCATGTACCTCACCAAACACATGCAGCAGCTGGAGAGTCTCCAGGGGTTTCTCAGCAAGAAAACACAGGGCCTACAAGCCATGTTATGGCATATGTGGATAGACTGAAAGCCATGTGACTCTCTGGCCTCCAGGCCAGTCTCTGACCCTGCCCTGTTAGGAATAGTGCACATCCACAAATAAGATATAGCTCATGGCATCTGCAGTATCTGGTGAGGAGAAAATGGTAATAACAGTGTCCCACATGATGATGTAAAAGGCTCTCTCTAATGTCAAGCAAATGAACAAACACACACCATCCCAGTTGACTGCAGTGAGGATGGAATCCCTACCTATCTAATTATGCAGACTACAGAGCTCAGTACATTATGCAAGTGCCACAGCACAAGTCTAACTTTTGCAAGTCTTCAGGGCAACGTATAGTGGATGACATCAGCAGAGGATGTTGGAGAGAAGATGTAGGGAGGACTGCATAGATTCATAGGTTCACAAGAGGTTACTAGGCTAATAGTCCTAGAGCATTTACAAGCCTAGCTATGTAAAAACCTGAGTGCCCTTATTGACCATAGTTAGATGGTCATTGTTAGCAGGGGAATTTTTGATCAGTACTAACTGCCCCTGTCCATGAAGGAAATAGGTGCTACCCCTGTGGTGAATTTATGGTCACCCATCCAGTTGTGAAGGTTTCCCTTGAGTAGGGTCGTTGAGGAGCTCTGTTTCACATGGAGTGGGATCCTATTCCGGAGGAGCAGCAATCGCTGGGATATATATATATATATGTCTCTCCAGCATGTTCTGTTTATGTCACAGGTTAGGTTGACATCTCTGGAACAACTTATTATTTTCCCATTTAATTTGTGGATGTGCAGTATTTCTATTAGGAAAGGGTCTGAAACTGATCTGTATGCCAGGCACAGGTCCACTGTCAACAGCCTGTAGGATACTGAGTACAGTGACAGAGCTTTCAGTCTTTCCATGGATGTCATGTTTTGGAGGCTCAGAATTCTCTTGGTCAGAAACATCTGTTGTCTCTCCAGTTGCTGCAGGTGGCTGGTGAGGTACATACAGAAAGGAGTATTGTACTCAATTAGTGATCTGATAAGGGTAGAGTACAATGGAGCTATGACCTCCCTGTTCTTGGGTGCAATGCCTTTATTTATGAGGTATGCAATGTAGAATGCTTTTCTTATCACTAAGGACAAATGGTGATTGAAGTATAGATTGTTATCAACCTGTGTTCCCAAGTCTCACACCACTGAGATTGAGCTTAGAGGGGTGCTATCTGTATCATAATTAGTAGGGGCTACTTCTTTGTCAAAGGGAACAATGAAGCATATTTTGCATTAAGTTTCGGTCTGTGAGTTTGACACCAATCATTTGCCTGTGTCAGCCTTTTCTGTAATATGTTAACATCGTTAGGGGACTTTATTTGATTGCAGCCAGTTTACAGTCTTTTGCAAATGTGTTAAGCCACAGGCTATCTACATTCATCTAGACTTCAGAGAAATAGTTTCCAAACAGTAGAGGGCTAAGTACGGGTCCTTGTGGTACTCCACTGGTAATTGGTCTACTGGTGGAGGTGGGCTACCCAACTTTGACAGTGTGCATTCTGTTAGTGAGCCAGTTGGCTACCCTTCTAGTAATGCATGGGTTAATGCACAGGTCTGTTGCCATGGATATGAACTTTCCTACTGTCTCCATTACTGGCTTGGTGAATATGGGCATCCTGAGGCAATGTAGAAATCGCCTCATGTTTACTGACAACCAGTTAATTCTCAAACAAACTGATATGGTATGTGAGAGATGTATTTACAAAATGTCACTGGAGGCAAAGCTCTCACATAAAAGTACTGCTAATGTCAATAAGGTCGTCAGTAGTACACATATTGCACCCATCACGCACAGCTCAAAGCAGACATATCGATCCACATATGCTGAGGCACTTACATCTAACCTTCATAGACCACAAAGGTCTCCTAGATGAAATACACATAACAAATACCATCAGAAGCCCCAAATGTGCTCTTTCAAAACAACACCCACATCAATACATCAATGCATAGAGGTACATCTCATGGAGCCTTTACCTGTAAGTCCATAAGGCAAGCCACCACACAATACAATGTTCTAGTCAT
Organism: Protopterus annectens; assembly: GCF_019279795.1. Classification (NCBI taxonomy): domain Eukaryota; kingdom Metazoa; phylum Chordata; order Ceratodontiformes; family Protopteridae; genus Protopterus; species Protopterus annectens. Next base: position 1,317,638,358 of record NC_056733.1, read on the forward strand.
TGAAGACTTTTGTGAGACACACTTATCTCCCTCTCACCAGGCTGAGTAAGGAGAAAGTTATGGTCAGTTGCTTATCAGGGGTTAGGATCTGCCACATTATGCATGCACTCAGGTCATTGGACCACAATTATCAATATGAGTCAGTCATAATCCATGTGGGAGTAAATGACCTGAGACATACCTCCCTAGACTATATGAAGAGAGACATCATGGAGCTCTCGGAATATGTGTCTCAGGCTGGTATAAGCTTAGCCTTGAGCAGCATTTTACCTCCTCCAGGGATGATGACACAATATGAGCAAAAGATGATTGACTTTAATAATTGGCTTAGTTTCTAGTATCATTCTAAGAGGATGCAATATTTGTCAGCATGGAAGGAGATGGTCCACAGACCATGCTGCTTTGCCAGGGATGGTCTGCACCTCTCCCCTCTAGGCTTTCAAATATTAGCTAAAACACTGTCTTCCCCATAGCGTCTTTTTTAGGTAATGCCAAACTGAAAGTACTAGTGACATAGCAAATCAAAACCAAGACAATTCAAAGCTATTACTGCTCAATGCTAGGAATCTAAACAAAACTCCACTTCCTAGAAACTCTCTTTACCCTAGAGAATGTTGACATCTGTGCAGTCACTGAGACATGGTTTAAGGCTATGAAGAGCACACCAACAGTGGAAGGTTATAATGCCTTCCACACATTTAGGCCAGCTACTTCACAGGCAGGGAATACAGGTGGAGGTGTCTCTATTTACATCAGAAATAAATATACTTCAAGGCTGATCAAACAGGACAATGCATTTGAGCTGCTCCATGTTCAAATCACCATGGGTAAAAGCCACTACCACTTTCTTGCAAGCACTCTGTGACCCAGGAAACTCATACCATGTATTTAAACTTATTAGAAACACTAACCATCCAACCCAATACCATATATATGGGTGACTTTAATTACACAATACAAAAACCAAGAAAATCTAAGCCAAGGCAGAGAACAGGAACCATTACTGAATATTAAACCACTTTTATTCCAAGGACATAAAAAGCCAAACAGCTCAGAACCACAATAAACAGAACACAAGTGTTGATGTTGAGCGTGCTTTCTCTTTGTTAAATAACAAAGCTTCTTCTGAAGAACCGGGAACCCCAGCTAAACCCGGAATATTCAGGAATTATTTAAAGGCTAACCTCCTGCTATTAAGTGAGAAGCTGACAGAATTTCAAGTCCCCATAAACCCTGAGAACACTTTGGCTTATGCAGAGCTGTTTACAGAAACCCTGTACAAGCATGTTAATAGCTGCATAGAGGCAGCTTAATCATCAGGAAGAAGTACAGAACTAACTCAAAAAACAAGCCAGCCTGGTGGAATCACAAAATTAATAGGCTGTATAACAGGAGGAAGAAAATTGTGGCAAAAATAAGGAGGTACAGCACCTAGCAGAATAGAAGCACTTTTATCAAACTAAACAAACAACTCAGAGGACAAATAAAGTCTACCAAAGCCAAATTTGAGGTAAGTGTGGCCTCCTAGGCCAAGGACATCCACAAAGCATTCTTTAGCTATGTCCACAACCTCAAAGGCAATACATAGTTGTGTGCACAGCTCATTGTAAATGGATCCACCTATACTGAGCCAGAAGATATAGCAAACCTCTTGGCAGATAAATTCAGCTTTAACTTTACCCCTGTCGCCCCCTCAACCTTCCCTCAGAAAATATCCTCAAATATAAATCCCCCTACTATCACTAGTGAAGAGGCCCTTAATCCTCTCTCTAAGACCAAGAACACTGCATCAGTGGGCCCAAACAATATCACAGCATGCCTTATAAATAGCATGAAATATGACCTGTCAGGGCCTCTGGAATTACTGTTTAACTGTAGCCTCCAAACAGGCTTTGTGCCTCATGAATGGAGAAAGGCAAGAGTCATCCCTCTGCATAAAGGTGGCCATCTACAGACCCTGGAAACTACAGATCCATAAATCTCACTGGTCTTATATGTAAAGCATATGGGAGTATGCAAGTATATGGAAATAATTATCATGGAGATAATCAGTAGAGATACAGTAAACCTCCAGACACTGGACCCAAGCCAGTTTGTTTTTGTCAAAGGCAGATCATGCTTATTCAACTTGGTGGACTTCTTTGAGAGGGTCACCAAAGCAATGGATGACAGCAAAATCATTCACACTGCCTACATTGACCTGGCCATGGCATTTGACACAATACCCTAGTCAGGCATTGTTGACAAACTCAAGGAGCTAGGTACAAGCCCATATGTCACCTGGTGGATAGCCAGCTGACTCACAGACAGCACCCAGGATGTTAGAATTGGGGAGTCCACCTCTACAAAAAGGCCAGTCACAAGTGGAGTCCCTCAGGGATCAGTCCTTGGACTGCTCCTTTTTTGGCATTTACTTCTCAGAAGTCAAGGCCAATGTCAGTGGTCTCCAGCTGACCAGATTTGCAGATGATTGTAAATTAGGAGCTGTCATTGAATCTTACAATTACATAAATTTTCTCCAGGAGGGGCTGACACAGACAAACAACTGGTGTCAGAGCCATGGACTAAAACAAAAATGCCAAGAAATGCATAATAGTATCCTTTGGGAAGTCATCCATCCCTGGTAACAATCATATTGACAACACACTCCTTAGAGATGAGCCAGTAGTCAGAGGACTTAGGGGCACACATAGTAATCTAGCCATTGATCATCACATGGCTACAGTATTGAGAAAATCATTCTATGCTGCACAACGTATAAACAAAGGTATGGCATCTAAATCTAAGGAAGTCATTGTTCCACTGTATTCAGCATTCATCAGACCTATCTTTGAGTACAATGACCTCTTTGGAATGTACCTAACCAGGCATATCCAACAACTGGAATATCCACAGAGGTTCCTCAATAAAAGAATACAGGGTGTAATAGGTCCAATGTACACCACCTCAAGGCCCTATCCCTGTATTCTGTATCCTACAGGCTTTTGAGATAGTGCTATGCCTGGCATACAAGGCAGTGTCAGAACCCACTCTGATGGACCTAGTGCATATTCACAAAACAAACAGTAACAGAATTACCCATTCTAAATACTTAAACCTTGTCTGTGATATGTTTCCCAGAGACTACATGTCTATGGAACAGGCTCCCCATCTATGTGAGGCAGAGTTCCTCCCTAACCCAATTCAAGTGCAACTTGGACAATTCGATTGGAAACTGGAAATTCATCCCTGGTTTGGCACCTTTGTCTCTAATGGACACAGGTAACCTGTAAATGGTTCATCTCCCAGGCCCATGCTTACATTTATCAAGGGTATCAGAACTTGTCAGAGGTTTGGGATGCATGGCTAGGCTTAAAAAGGCCCTTATGGACATTAGCTCAGTAAACACCTATGGACCTATATGGGAGAGTTTCTCTATGGTACCTGAATGGGAGACTGTGTCAAAGGCCTTGACTAAATCAGGATAGGCAGTATGTACTGTTTATCCTCATCCAGGGTTTTGGTGGCATTCTCAAAGAAGTCCACTAGGTTTAATAAGCAATATCTACCCTTGACAGAACCAAACTGGATCACTTCAAGAGTTTTGAAGGTTGTCTATGTCCTTGTGGATAAGGTACGTGATGATCTTTCCATAGCCTTGCAGATAAGGCTGGCTAGGCTTGTGGGTCAATAGTTTCAAGGGTCAGTTGATGGATGTGTAGGCATGTTCAACTGTGAAGATAGTTCTAGTTCTGCATGTTACCAGAGTGATGTGCAATACGTCACACATTTTTTATTAATTTATGTAGTGTAGTTGATATAGTTGTGAACAAGACCAGGGTTGCAGTACATGGAGATAACACATAGCTGCATTGTAAATATGTGACATATTCTTAGATAGGTCCTTCAGTTTGCTATGTTTCCATTTGTAGTTTCATGGCATGAACAGTAAATGGGCAGTAAACTGCAGTAATGCATGCTAATAGTGGCTTTGAATAGTGCAGCGGCAAGCAGCGGGTTTGCGCAATTGTTGGCAAAGTGTTTGCAGATGTGAGATACACATTTCCATTACTTTCCCTGCTTGACTTTACTTAAGCAGTGCACAAATGCAAGCCTCATTGCTAAAATTCTGAGAGTTGATATTGAGTATATGAAATACAGATGCTGCTTAGCTGACTCTGTAGCAGCAGGTGTAAATGCATTGACTCATTTCTTTTTGATGACAGATTATACTGAGTTCTAATCCAGGTGTATCTAATACTGTTAAATAAACAGTGATAATGCAATTACATTAATTCTTTATAGTACATGAGTTGCTGTGTGTTGCCATAGTGCAGTAGTTTTGAGTGGCATTGCGCAGAGGTATCCACAGCACTGCAGAGTCACTTACTGTTGCTTGGCATTGGTGGGTGATTCTAAACTCTGTGCAAACATAGAGGACAAGAAGTGAAGGGATCCATTGCTTTTTTTCTGGTATTTATGTGTGTTCTGTGTGATTCTATTGCTATGGCCAGATTACAGGTGTTAAAATGGGGTAGATAGGAAAGTGGTGAAATGGGGAGTAAGCAGGGAGAACAACAAAGGGAAAGCAATACAGAAATGTGCAGGAGGGAGGGAGGCATGAAAGAATCATAGCTATCCATTTTTTCAACAGTGCAAACTGAAAATATGTGCAAAATATTATTTGAATTTGGACTGTCAGCATGAAAAAGAGAGATGACAACAAAATAATGATGTTGTACAGCCAATTTGACCGAATTGAGTGTGTCAAGAAGACATGTGAAATGGAGAGAAATGTATGGGACAATATCTTTTATTGTGGGACAGGTGCTCATTTATTTTTTTAATTCAGTAAGAGAACAATGCTGGGTAAGGGATGTAAGTATTTCTGGGTCAGGTAGATTGGGCAGGTGAGTAAGCAAATGCAAACAAGACAAACAAGACAAGAAACAGGGATAGAGAGGGACACTAAAGGTTGGGGGATACCATGATTGGGGTGTGGGAGGGGACACCACAGGCTTATACCCATCAAACATTGAGACAGTGAGAATCTAGTCCTCCCCCTCTGGACTGTCATCACTGTCCTCTTACTCTATTGGTGACAGGAGTTCTTGACATGTTCTCCTTCTACACAGCATGAGGGAGAGCAGCCTCTCCATCCAGCATAGGCATACACCAATGGTGTGGCGCACAACCCTATGCACCAAACCTGGCATCTCCTGGTGGATGATGAAATTCCTACCTCTGCCACCAGCTGCCAGGGCAGCACTACCTGAGGGTGTAGGTAGTGCAGGGGCAGCAGAGGCAGTGCTGCCAGGTTGGGTCCCAGATGTGCTAGGCATCAGTGCTGGAGCCAGTGGAGTGGGAGTAGGCTGATCCACTGGGACTGGCCTACCTCACTGTGCTGTGAAGCATTTAGTGATTTGGTTCAGATGGATGACATGGAGACATTTTGATGACACATAATAGAAAATAAAAAAGAGATAACGGTTGGGCTGAGAGAAGAAAAAGGCATAACATTAGTACCATCATATGTGACATACAATGCATTAACACAATAATACAACTATTTTATCTGAAGTATTAAATGTAAGTATACATCCTGACAACTACACACTATAACTACAGATTGCTGAAAATAATCCTTGAAAGTGCATATATTGCACATATGCTTGGTCCAATTATACAGATTGCAGTTAACAGCAGGGCATTTATGAAACTTGTATAGAGTTTAGTTGTATTTAATATTATTAAAGAAATGCAGCATTATATCATTATTACTCATGGTATTTGAACCCACAACCTCTGACTACAGCCTTATGCTTGACTCCTAAATTTGGCTTGTGCTACAGACTAATGCATGCATACTTGCTTTTACAGTCAGGATATGCATGTTCAATTTGCTGCAACTATATATAAAAAAATCTATCTTTAACTTTTAATGCTACAATAATACTTCTCTTGTGCTGCATACATGCCACTTGCTTCCCTCAGTGTCTTTATTCAATCAGCATGAGCCCATCTATTAAACTCTATTTTGGCATTAGTTGTGGAAAGAACAGAAATGAACAGAAGAGCATTATGTAAACCAGTCTTGCCTATATTTAGCTTTCTACATATTACAAATGCTCTCTAATTATCATACTTACACAGCTGTGAGATGTCAACAGTTTGAAATTCAGTCAACCACTGGTTGAGGGTATCCCTTTTGCACCTCTGTAGATCATAAAAATGATGCTTACACCATTCTCCTGTGTATGGGATGCCAGTAGCACTGGATACAACCAGAGACAAACTACTCCAAGCCTCAGACTTATACTGGGAGCCAGAATAGTCCCCCTGTAGAAGCCTTTGGTTATAGTGTTTTACTAGGGGTCAAATAAATATCCTGGGCTCCTGAACACCTCACCTCTTTTCTCTAAACTGGACACCTTCACCTCTTACTTCACATATGTTTAACACCAGAACAACAGCAATGGCAACTGATGATTTTCCACCTATTCCTGTTATTGCATTTACTGGTGGTGCATAAACCCAATCAATTATACCAACTGCATTTGTGTGATGTTAAGTGAAGAGCAGCAATACCAAGCAGGTTGGAAATATTTTTTTTTTAAACTGGAAGGTTAATCTAACACTTGGCCTTAGTTTAAGGGGTGTTTGCTGTTGTAGCTCTGAAATATATATTGAACATTGGAATGTAGCTGTTAAGTGAGTTAAGTTTGTAGACATGCACAGGGGGCATAAATGTCGTGATCTGCCATGTTTGTTTTTGGCTTTATACACAGGTAAAACAAATGTGACAGATCATGACATGTCATGCTTCTTTTTGGCTTTATACACAGGTAAAACTGACTTTAAAAATTTGGAATTCAAACCTAGGCTTAAAGAACAAAGCATTTTCTTCAGCAGTGTTGATTTTCCATAAGACGTGCTGCTCACACATAGTCAGAAATCATTTGTAAATGCAGATGACAGTTTGAGGTCTTACACAAGTATGCATGTGGTGTGGCAAGGTTCCTGTGTATTGATCCAGTGGTGTATGTGTCTTATTTGATTGTGAAGACCATCCAAGTCCAGATAGCAGAATTATACTTAAAAAAATACAGTAGACAGTATACCTTCAGTTATACATCTGAAAACACAATAAGGGTATCTTATCCCTCATACATATAATTCATATCAGTTCCACTATCTAAAGTGTTATAAGTGAGATTGAATATAATGAGAAATGGAACAGCAGTAAAAAACATGTGGAATATCCTATATTAAAACCCAGGACAATGTGTATGGCTGTCCTACACTTACACCTGTTCCCACAAGAGTGTTAAAATAATACTTGTATATTTTTCAGTTCATTGCTATAAACTGCACTGTCACAACAGTAATATGTTGCACACCCTGTACTAGAACCCATGTACAAGACCATCTGTATGTCAGCTCTACACTTACACCTGCTGCCACAGGACTAGTTACATGGCAACTCCATAATTTCCTACTCATTCTTAAGTTCTCTGTGTTAACTGCCACACAATGCTGCTTAGAGTGTTTGCAATGGACCCAAAAGAATTAATTGAATGTATCATTTTCAGTTATTGACTGCCTGCATCCTGTCTGCAGGTGTTGACGGCTACAGGTATTGGGAAAGCTTGCTAACTGCCATGCAACATCTCTTAGCATAGTTGCAAGATGGAAAGAAAAAACTGCAACAATGTATCCTTTTTGACCTTTACACTTTTACATGCATTCTGTTTGCTTCCTATATGGGCCACTAGTCCTGGTTTGCAAACTGCTAAGTGTTGTGCAGATGAAATAAGCACAACCTCACCTGACATTCATTTTCTCCATTTATCTTGTTTGTGCTAAGAGGTGCACTGCACAAACACTAGCAAAATAAAATAAAATAAATAAATAAATAAATAAATAACAGGGAAAAGTAATTGAAATGAAGAAAAGTGATCTATGAAGTAAACACCACAAAATGTTTGTTAATACACATGAACTATTTTAGATAGGTCTGGATTTGAACTTTCACTCCAATGAACCTTCATAACACTTTAAGGCTGTCTTTTCCATTTTTGCCACACAAACAGCTATGCAGCAGGGAACTGAACTGCAGAATGATTGTTGCTAATGGAATGCAAGTATGAAAGATTACTGCTAGGGAGAAGGAAACTTCAGCAATGTTGACTGCCCTACCTTCAGTGGGTGTGTCAGGTTAGACTTACAAAGTGTAGAAGTAATTTTATCAAGGTTGGAAATGTAAGTAAGCAGCACACAATCCACAGGTTCTGTTCATTAACATCCAACCTCCCCTTCATGTGTTGATATCTGTATATTATTGCCATTTTATATCCTCACACAATTTAAGGACAATGATATAGAATGTCTTACAGACTGCATGTCTTAGATTACTAGTTAGATAATTCAAGACTGAGCAACAAACACAGAGAGGTAAGCCAGAGCTGAATTTTTGCAAGCAATAGTCATAAATGGTTGTGTGATCACTCAGTGCACCATATCCAAAATTAATACATGTACAAATAACTATCATATGGTTTGCTAGTACTGTGGATGATGTAGCAACAAACACTGAGGGAGTGCCTGCACTATGTTTACATCTGATATACGGAGCCAAGTACTTGGGATTCAGCAATTCTAATGATTTCACACATCATTTGCATCTTCACTGAGCTCACAGCCCTGAATCTACACCATAAAAGGGCAACTGTGTAGCTAGGGAACATGAAGGTGAAATATGTGTTTATGTGGAGAACATAGAAGAGGCTATTACTTTGGGATATATCTGCACAAAAGACTACTGACCTTGAGAAGGTATGCTTGAATTTTTCAGCTATATATTGCAAATGCTGAAATGTCATTATGAAAATCTGTATAATATTATATAATATATTAATTAGCAAATGCTGCTTTTATTTATATGCATTGCTTAGAACTGTACTGATGGGATGGGAATGTTTGTCAGGACATTTCACAAGTATACATGATTGGCAATAGCTTAAAATGGAATGTTTAGTGTTAAGTCTGTATACATGTTTCAGGGACAGTTCATTTGATAGCAGTTTTAGAATTTCACTGATGGTTTGTTAGCAAAATGTGTCATTTGCCTATTGTCTTGAGGGTGGGGAAGCAAATCTGCATTTCTGTTGTGGCACAAACAAGGATATGTTACTATTGTTACTCTCCTTGTTTTGTATCCAGCCTTTCTATGTGTATGAATGCAATATGATGCAACCACACAATCCCTGCTGTTTCTACTTCAAGCATCTTGACTGTTTTATGTTTCTCCAGTGGTAATAGTGAAATGCTACCTTTTCTGTTCCATCTAGAAAAAAGGAGTTTTTAGTTATGTGATACTTATGTGTATTATCCTACAGTTATGTTTTAAGTCAGCTGGGACTATGGCACCCAGGTGCCTCAATCCCCGAAACCACCCCCTTAAGTCACCCTGAAAATCAGGCCATTGTGGAAGCTTTTAGGCAACATGGTACCTTTCTGCTTGAAAGGGAACACAGAGATATGTCAGGTAGAATGCCAATTTGACAACATATAGTTACAGTAAAAAGCATTTGTTTTCTCACTTCAGCCTTCAGAATCCTGGACTATCAAGCTCATATGCTGAAGTACTTGTTAACTTGTATGGACAGTTTGAGAAATTTTTCTGTCACCTTACCCTTGAAGTGTTCCGTTGGGCTACATCTTTGGAATAACAGTGCCTGCTAACGCTTGGGTCTTGTTGTTTGTTTTACTGGATTATTTCTTTGTTGCAGACCCCAGCGCTAACCTGAAGCAAGACAGGATTTATTGAACATATAGTTACAGATGTAAATGCAGTAGGTGGCCACAGCAGGACATATGATAAGGTGTGCCACAAGGCCACTGACATAATGTCATTTGCATGGAGGACAGCAGCTGCAGTGGTCCATAACTGGATGGTTACTGGGGGGGGGCTGCTACAGTGCCACCACTAACAGCAAATGAGGAGTTCCTGTCCATTGTCAGAGATCCAGAGAGCTCTCAAGAAAGTGCAGACCATCATGTCTTGACATTGGTACTATTGTTTCAGAGACAACAAGTGTATCTCTGGAGGAGCTTCCTGGTAGGCGTATGCATCTCAATTGTTGAATACTGTTGTACAGTAAAATATTTACAGCAGTACTTTAGTTCTGCTTAACAATAAATTGGATGGTGGGGTGATTGTAGATTGCTACAGTTAACAACACATTCTGATTGGTTACACATGGGCTTAAGTTGGATTTGACATTCAAGATCTTCTTGAAAGTATAATTAATGGACATATAAAGGGCAAAATGTTTTACCTCCTGTGTTACTGTTAATGGTGACAATGATTTCCTTAACTTTTGCTTAACTTCTTGCAGGACCATCGTCCATGGGAAACATAGCATCAACCGCACATGGTAAGCCAAATAGCTTCTTTGTCAGTGATGATGAGCAGTACAAAGAAATACATTACTTTTATCCATATGTATGATGCAGCTGTCAGGACTGTTGTGTGTATTGCTCACTAACTGTAGTAGTGGCATCATTGTTAGCATGTTATCATACATTTGACTATAGTAATGTAGCTATTAATGTATTTCCTGTGGTTGTTGCTTATTATCACAGGTGATCCTGACAGTGAAAGTATAGGACTCTTACCACCTGATGTTAAAGCATCGGAAGACTTTGATGATGATCATGGCCAAACAGATGCACAGTCGGGGGGTGCAGAGGTTGAATTTCACACTGAGTTTAACACTCAGCCATCCCCTGTAAGTCCATCAGGCACAGCAAGTAGGCCTGCACAAACCCATTCAAGTCAGCCCTCAGATATTGGATAATTGGTGGGTGAGACACTTGATCAGGGAAGTCTGGTTAGTGCTGCTTCAGTGCCTGTTGATTGGGTGAGGTGCCACATAGAAGGGTTGTTAGGGGTGCTTGAAGGCAGCCTGCTGTCCATCCTCCACCTGATCCAGGTGCGTCTTCCTGTGTCACTCAACATATGTTTAGGGCCATTATGGAAGCACAGGCACATTCCTATAGGTCTTCCAGAAAAATGCTTAGGACTGTAGACAGGCTGACATGCATGATTACCTCCACTGTGTTGCTGCTTCAATAGATTTAATGAATGACACATTGGAATGGGTGGTGTATGTGATGGAATATATGATGGGAGGGGGACAGCATCCTTGTGGGTGTAGGTCAGCCACATTGTCTGTTGTTAGCTGAAGTGGCCATGCCCAATCACACTCCCATACTGGCACATCAGTTGTTGAGATGTTCACACCCAGACAAGGCAGGCTATGGGGTCATGATTCTGGGTGTTCTCATGAGAGGGGCTCATTCAGCAGACATCAGTCACATTAGTGTAGCAGCAATGCATCTGGCCATGGGGTCGGATGTGCCAGTGCAACCTCTGGCAGAGCCAGTTCTCATGGTCAGGTACAACAGTCATGAACTGTCACCTTTACAATGCATGGCCCACAACTGTCTGACATACCAAGACATAGAGCTGGCATACAGCTTGGCTGTGTTTATGCAGACAGTCACACACCAATTTCATCTGGAGGACGCATACAGGCATACACACAGCAGTTACATGCTTCAGCCATGAAGCTTAAAGCTCATTTTGTCTCACTGGCCATTTGTTACATTATCCAAATGTCTGCCCGCTCCTCTTTTTTACTCACACACACACTCACTAACCTTTTTTGACAGTCTAGGTTTCCTGCCCCCATACAACACCCTGTGCAAGTGATGATAACTGTGCCATATCCTTGTTTTCTATCTTTTGGATTCAGAAATACATACAATTTGTGTCTGATGCTCAAGGTACATAGCTAACTTAGTGCTTAGTATATCTGCATTTGTGATGTTCAATTGTTAATTGGTCCTTTGACTTGTATTGGTCTGGGGAAGGTAGACAGTTGAAAGCATCAAACATTTTTTTGCATCAGTATTGTTAATGATCTTGTGAGGGTTGTGAAGTCTAAAACTGAAATGTGTTTCATTACTTTCTAACTTCTCTCTTTAATGAATTTCCAGTACAAAAGTATGGTGTAAACTGAGGATATTCTGTGATGCATCAGTACATTTGAGAAGTATGACTGTGTGAATATTTGATGCCTGAGGCCTACTACTTGATAATGGACACACATAAGTCATATAAGTCTCTGCTTTTACACGTTAAAGTAATTTCTGTACAAATCACCCACCTTTTACTTGTTTACATTGCCAAGTAACAATATGCAAGGGTATGTCACTCATTCATATTATTAAGCATTACCCTCCAGGTTCAAGACTTACCTTGTAAATCCAGCAGTTGCAACAATTTTACTTCAGGGCTGACTCTGTCTGATGCTAGCAGTACAAAGCCATTAGTAGGTAAAGGTTATGAGCATTGTCTAGAATCAATGTTACTATATGCATGTACATAAGAGGAGGATTTTAACCCTTTAGGTGGTGAGTGATTGTGCTGTGCATTGCCTCTTAGCCAGTGTGAGGGCATATTGAGCATGCCTACATCTGCCTATACCCACAGCAGTTGCTGATTTCCCATTCTGACTTCTCACCTGCATGTGGCTGTAGTGACCTTGCCATTGATGGAGGAATGTATGCCTCTTCTCCTTGCTGATCCTGCTGAAGCCATTTTCTCAGGATGATGCTGTGTAACATGGTACATATAGTGAATATTTCAGGGTTCCCCCAGATGTATCTATGAACCTGATGTGTGACTTCAGAAACCCAAATACATGCTCTATGATATTTCTGGTTTGAGCATGTGCCTCATTATAGCATTCTTCAGTGGGTGTGTGTGCATTTCTGATGGATGTTATTAGCCATGGTTCCAATGCATAACCTGCATCCCCAAGTAAATGACCATGTGGGATACCCCTCCCTAGTGAACATCTGATATAGTTGGGAGGTATGCCAGATATGTGAGTCATGGTAACTGGATGGGATGCCAGTACACATGTTCAAGATGATTCCTTTGGCATTGCACACAACTTGGCAGTTAATAGAGTGGAAGCCCTTTCTACTTATGTAGAGCTTTCCCTGTTCCCCAGGTGGTACCTTAATTTCTATATGTGTACAGTCTATGGTACCCAGTACTTCAAGTTAGTGTGCTACAGGGTAGAACTCCTGCATATTTGTGACCCTGTCCTCATGAGTACTGGGGAAATATATGTGGTCACAGGCATGTTGTAGCATAGCATTCAGGAATTTATGGAGGGCCCTGAATGCTGATGCCTTTGACACCTTCAGCATGTACCCTGTTGGTCTCTGAAAGGTTCATGTAGCTAAAATTCTAACTGCTACACCTACTTTGTCTCCACTGGTATAGGTTCTCCTCAGTTTGCCCTGAGGACAATAGAGGTAACAGAGTTCCTGTAGTGTGTCTCTATCCACCCTGTAGCACTCTACAGTTCCATGTCATTTAGATTGTGATATGTTAAATGGCATCTGAAAACTCTTCTCCTTCTTGGCCATGGTCTATTAGCAGTAGCAACATAGACTTCAGCCTATTGCATATACCAACGAATTAAAGCAACAGCAGCCCCTGACATTGTTTCTGTGTAGACTCCTTTTCATGGCTGTATTCCTATAGGTTTTGGAATTCGCAGGGAATATCAGCACTGAGTCTACACAGTTGCTTTATAGCTTGTTGAATAGCCCCTCCATCTTGGAGTGATTGATTAGCATACAATTTGCTGCTTATGCTGTAATTAGCATGCCATGGTGTTTACCTAGTTTGTGCAGCTCTACACATTGTGTAGAGCTGCTTACTGAATCTAAACAAGTGTGCTAATGTGTGTGCATCATGCACATGGTGCAAATGACCTGGAAATTACTATCTTCTGTAGCAATATCTGTAAAGCACAAAAAAGGTATCAGGTCTTTAAAATTACATTTGCAGCTTTAACAATTATAAACTGATAGCATTGCTTGTTGCCATGAGTTCACGTACATTTTTCTGCATGAAATAAACATATACTGCTAATAAACTCTTGTAAGTCTGTAAGCAAACTGATAATGTACTATAGTGAACTAAACCAATGTTACTAATAAATACATTCTTGAAAGTCTGTACCTGAACTGATAATGTACTATAGTGAAATGGAAAAGCTGTAACTTCATTATTAAATCTAACAGACACATCAGTGGCATTGTTTTCCCTTTCATATCCTCAAATAAAACTAACATAGTAATCTGACACCGTATTAATGTTTCTGCATTTCTCCACCTCTATAAAATTAATCTTAACTATTGAACATTTTATGTTTACTCTGTGACCCTCAGGTCATAACTTACTCTTCAGTACACAAGTCTCTGTCCCCTGTCTTATTATAGCCATTCCTTTAGCTGATGTCAATTAATTCTTTCAGTACTATTGAATGCTGCAAGGATTTCTACAATTTTCTTAGATAAATAGTAAGAACGGTTACCACATAAACTGTCACTAATAATATTAAACTGATCTTTCCCATACTGTTTTATGGCATACAGTGCTTTACGTTTGGCATAATGGTTAAGGTGCTTGCCTTACAAACACAAGGTGCAGGGTTTAATTCTCAAATAGGATAACTGGCTAGGCTTAAAATGGCTCACAGGGGTAGTTAGCCTAGTAATAATCTATGAACCTAAACTTTAATTTAACTCCCTGAGCTGGCCTGTAATCTGATAACCCAGTTATGTAAGTCTATGCCTCTGGTGTGCTTGGTAAACTGCAGTTTCTGCATGAAAGATATACAGTCTTAAACCATTTACATATACACATTTATTACTAGAGTTAAACTGATCTGATTCTACAGTTGAACTGATTTGATTCTGGTACTTTACTTATCTGTCCTTTATACAAGTATGTGAAGTTTCTTCAACATGAGATATGGACCTATGGCTTTAATAACACATAATATTTATGCTGCACTCTTTTCTTGCATTGGTTCTGAACTTTTGATTGTACTGTCACTTTTAAACTGTAGCACTGACTTTAAATTTTACATTCTCTAAACTAGTAAAACATAATTTTATATCTCTGAATGGTTTTCTGTCTCTGTCTGTATCAAAATATTTATAGATTGCAAAACTTTACTACCATAACATAAAGGTCTGAACAATGTCTGATAAACAAAACAATAACACAAATTTTTCATTTGCCAGATCTGTAACTGCAAGCCCTTTTTTCTGTGAATTAACTTGACTATCATTTCTGCTATACCCAATACAACATGTGCTACCAGAATGATGACTGCATACTGTTACCTCTTTTTTCTCACTGGCCGCTCTCAGTATGTCTTTCTGAAAAAAGATAATGTTTCTGAAAATGTGGTCAGCTGTAACCACTGGACTGGAATGTATTTTAACTTTAACCCATAAATCTGCATATTCCTGACATAACCAGTTCTTCAAATTCTGTACATTTTTAAAGTCTGTACATTTGCACACTCTACTGCATACAAATTTTTACAAGTGTCACCTGTGTCCACTACTGTACATTGTGTAACATTTTTATTTTCCATAAAGTCTTGTTACTGAAGTCTAAAACAACATGTAGCTTTGATGACATGTCCATACATGGTATGGAGCTGTTACACTTAGAAGTGTTAACGGTTGTAATCTTTCATCCTTTAAATCCTGGCAAAACTGCATTTGTGAATTCTAATAGAGGCCTACTTGCAACTGAAATGTATGTATCTATATTAATCAGTACATTATTCCAAAATTTTTTTTTCTGCGAGCAATGAAATATTGTCATTTCTTTCAACCTTAAACAATAACAGATAAATAGCTGCTTTGGTGCTGGACTCCCACACCCTTTAAAGATAAGCTGGAAATCCTTTTTATAGAACTAGCAACAAAACTGACTTGAGCTATGGTATGCATTTCTTCTTTACTTTGCCCTGAAGTTGGTATATCATTTATGCTGGTATTTACTTTATCAAACTGATCAAAAACTGCACTCTTATTTCTCTTATCCCCCCTCAGTGCAATATTTGCACTGGCTTCTGAAAACAATAAACTAGAATTTATTACATTCTGAACATCTGTATCAGACATAATGCGAACTTGAGACATTACAAATGCTTGATTTGTGTCTTGTCTGGAAATCTGCATGTTATGTACACTGTGTTTATGTCTGTATGTGTAACCCTGCAACCTAACCATGTATTTTGAATTACATGTGCTGTAGCATTTATACTGACTTCTGAGGACTGTAAACAAGAATTTGGGTTACTTATGTCTATAACCATACAGATAGAAGCTAACTCATTCAGCAAATCATGGGACAGTGTGTCTTTTGCAGTGTACTGCTGTTGATTTAACCCTTCTCCTTTTGAATGATTTAGTATTCCTGAACTAATAACATTGAAATTTAAATAAACAGTTCTAGAACACAGTTTTTTAGACTGCTTTACCCAATTTTTAATTTTAAACCACACATTTATTAGTGTCTTTACTGTAAAAGTACTGTTTGATATATTTATACAATTTTCATTTACTGACATATTTAAACTTTTCTAGGATTAATTGTCTGACAGCTAGAAAAATGCATGCTCACTTAAGGAAGATGAAGTTGCTTTAAGAAAGGGTTCTGAAGTCTCACAGCTTTTTTAAGCTTTTCTTGTTTCTTGGTTGTGTGCCGTCACACTGGAAACTTGAAAGTCTGTCATCTGCTCTGCTGATGGTAAAGTACATTGCTGTTAACTAGATAATGCCTTTTACTCAGGTATCTTAGAGAGTCTGAAGTTCTTTGAGACTTTATCATAGCTATTCTGAAGTAATGCACACTGTTGTTCTGTTAAGGTTCTTTGAGACTTATTGTAGAATATCTGAAGTAATGTTTTGTAATAACACTGCTGCTCTGTTGAAGTCCTCTGAGATTTTAATGGAGCTCTTCTGAAGAAGTGTTTCAAATGAACACTAGTACTCTGTAGTCTGCTCTATAGAATACACATAGCCTGACTGTAGATAAGGTTGCTACGGGGTTTTGGGTCTTACTTTAACTGTTGCACCCCCCCCCATCAATGGTGGCTCACCATTATAAAAATTAATATGACCATAGAGTACTGGAATTAACTGAAAACAGCTGGAAGACACTGGAATAAGACTGGAATGAATGTCTTTAGATGTAAATTATGTATAATTGTTCCTAACTGGTGCCAGTATCTCCTTTACGGTCCAAGTCTTCTTGTACCTTTTACAATAAAGTCTGCAAACACCATAGTTCAGTCAAGAACAGACAATATGCAAATACTGTTTCCAATAACAGTGCTGATAAACAGAAACAGTCTGTATAACAGTGCTGATAGAAATTATGTATTCATATAGCTCTCAGAATTCATATCCTTCATATTTATTTCCTCTGAAATAGTATAATTAATATTCTGGAATGCTGGGTATTTGACCTGACTTCTGCACTCATAATTAAGTGTCTGTATTGCTTTCTGAGGACTGCACTGCCATGACTTTCTGCATATCAGTTCAAATGAACTAACTTAGCTAACTGTATTTGAAGTATTCCCTAAGGCTTCCTACCAAAACCCTGTAAAGTTCTACATGCCTCTTTAGCCTTGGTTCCCACGCATGTAACACACAAACAAGATGTGTTTGTACTCAAATATATAGTACATTCTGTTCTTATCAGTATTGCTGACTGAAAGTGTATTTACTGAAACTGTATGCCAACTGTGAAGGCTGTGTTAATATGGCTGCATTTCTAGACTTATGTAAAGAGAATACTATACTTTTGTACATTTGAATGATAGCTGATTTTACACCTTCTGTAAGCTCTCTTTTAACTTGTGAGCTACTCTCCCCTTATTTTCTGCTATCTACTTTCCACTTTGTACTGTGACTGCTATATCCCACCTACCTGTTCCCTTCTTCTATTGCTGGCTATTTTTTTGGCTTAATCCATAGCCTCAGTTTTTTTATGTTCAGACACACACACACACACACACACACACACACACACACACACACACACACACACACACACACACACACACATCTATTTTTTTTTCCATTTTGCCCTTTTTCACACCCTTGGCCACAGTCCTGCTTAAGCTGCCCCTGACCTATTTCCATACGTTGCCAACCCCTTTAATTTTCCAACAGTTTTCTAACAAGCCCTGACCCCCTTTGTCCATTTAAGCATCTTTTCTTGTTCATTGCCTGCCTCCCTCCATGACCAGGAAATACCATGGCATTGTCTTTTTTTTTAATGTTCCCTTTGTCTAAGCCATAGAGTTGCTTGATCACTTCTGGTTAGCAACACCTTCATCAGGGCATCTTACATTCCACTGACTTGGCTAGGACTATTTCAGAACTTAGTCTTTTTTGGTATGGACCCACTTTAACCTGATAATCCCCTCATAGACTGTAACTTACATCATCCTCCAGCCTCTTAAGATGGTAGTGTAGGATCTTCCACTCTGGTCTTGCCAAATTTAGATCTTTGTGAGCAATATAATTCTTCTTGTATCATAACTCCTATGTCTCTTCAACATTCCTTTTCATCATCTTCCTCCTCCATTGATATTTCCAGGTTGCAGTCAACCACCATGCTCTCTCATTCCTTCTACTAACTTAACCAACAAGGTAATACCCTTAGTATATGATATTTGCTTTTTCTTCACACCTCCATGATGCTCTTCCTTATATAGGTCACCATTCCTAAATGACCTGTAACCAGGTACCATCATATCCCAACCCTGTTATTACTGGCCTCTGTTTATGTAATACAACTAATGGACACCATTCTTTTCTGCATCAGTCTTCCCTACTGTCAAAATCTACAGCCATACTTCCAGTCTCCCTTGTTTGTTCCTTTGCTGTGATCAGTATTAATATGCATGTCTTTATTTATCTATTTATTTATTTATTTTTTCGATTTGTTAATCAAACTGGAGCAGTGATCACATATGACCAATTTCAATCTCAGCCCAGAACAGAATATTACAAAAGAGAATACAGATAGATATTTACATTGTGAAAGAAAATATGGCAGGAGTACATGCAAAGCAATACAACTAGTAAATTGCAATGGAAATTGCAATATATTAGGAATAAACATACACTTATGAATAAGTAGGCACAGGTATGCAGCTATACACAGTAATATCCTAAAGATTCCAGGTAATGAGAGGAACAGAGAGACAGAGAGAGAGAGATGATGTGATGGAGGTCTGTAAGCTAGGAGAGATGAAGATAGAACTGGGTAACATATTTAGAGATAGCACACTGTCATTTGATCATTTTCTGGAGATGAAATTTTAACTGTGAATGGAATTTTAGGCAGAATATCTTTTAGCTAGGAAAGATTTGCTTCCTAGATTTTAGAACTTAGTAATGAGAATCAGTAATCTCTGCACTGGAGTTTTGTTTTAGGAGTGTGTAATGTACGGGCTGTGTGGTCTAGGTGCCTAATATTGTAGGATGGGTGTTCTTAAAAACTTAATTTGCAAAGCCATGCAATGTATTATATCTGACATCATAAGCTCCAATATAAAAAAAATAATTTAGAGGTCTAGGTCTCCAACAGCATGATTTTGTCAAAGGGAGATCCTATCTACTTTATTTTAGTAAACTTCTTTGAGAAAGTCATTAAAGGTGTAGATAAGAACATTGCAATAGATACAGCATACTTGTTTTTGACCTAGGCTTTTAACACTGCTCCCCACGTTGGAGTTGTAAAAAAGCTTAAGTCCTAAATGTATACTGTTACATTGTAAGAGAGATAGTAGACTGGCTTTCAGATAGAACCTGTGCAATTAAAGTGGCAGGTGCCACCATAGAAAGCAAAAAATGTGACTTGTGGCATTTTACAGGGCTCAGTACTGGGAATCCTTCTGCCTGGCAACTGCCTTTTGTATTCCAAAACCACTAATGCAGATATATGGCTTATTAAATTTGCTAATGACAGCAAACTGGGTGTTATTTTTTGCTCAGCACCCAATACTGCATTACTACAAGGGTTAAAGCACACAACAGTGTATATGAAGCAGGTTTAAATTAAATGCAAAGAAGTCTAGTGTTATCGACTTTAATTAAAAAAGCTCAGCAGATGTTTACAGTGCAGACAATACTTTTCTCTATTCTGATATGGGCATCAATAGTCTTGTCACCTTTGTAGACAAACACTCAGTCCTTTGAGCAATATTTAGCAACAGAAGTCAGGTAATCCTTCTTAATAACAGACATTAATCCAATTAATAACAAACAGTAGCTCAACTAGATCAAAAGAAGTTTTCATTCCTCTATACTGTGTCATGGTCAAACCAATTATGGAATATGGTGTTCTTTTTAAAATGCATTTATCTAAACATATCACAAAGGTCCCAGCCAGCTACAGCTCAAAAAAAAAAAAAAAAGCATCCACAAACAATTGAAGGAAAGACTTGGATATATAAATAAGACATACTCAGCAGACAGATTTATTATTCAAATTTTTTTCCAACTCTAGAATAATCTTATATTACATAAAAAAGAACAATACCCTTGTTTCCTTTATGGCAAATCATGATGATTGGATGTGTGCCTATGAATTCATCCTGACCCTGACTTACTTTGCCCTCTTGTAGAGAGGAGGTGTGCTTTGAACTGGATATTATCGAAGTGATTATGGTTTGTAGGCTGTCTCTACATTGTAAAATTTATGAATCTACTTAGCTGCCAAACTAATGTCAGCCACAAGCCCCCAACAGATAAATTGTACCACTACAGCAGGCAATTCTTTGATGTTTTAGTCATTCAGCTGTGTGGGTATCATTTTCTGCAAGAGTCGTTATTGTTTGTCCAAAGGAAGTGACTCAAAATGTTTTATTTCTTAATTCAATAAACTTCCTTTCTTTTACTTGATACGCATTATATTCGGCAACTCCTTAAATGAAAAAGATTTCTAAATCAAAAGGCACATTTTAATCTCTGTCACTATTGTGAACAACAAACCTTACTAAATACAAATAATAAAACTATAGCCGGCTGCAGTATTGTTAACAAAAGTCAGCCTCCCATTCTATTTGGCTCTTAAATGTTTAAATTTGTATTAGTAAATTTACATAAAATTTTATAAGTCTTTATCATCTGAATAAAATGTATGCACATGTTGTGCTAGATTTGTGTACAGCTTAAATGGGTGGCTACTAAAATTTTCAAGAACTCAGTTGTCATTCTCAGAATAACAGATATGAAAGTAAGAATGTGGTGGAATGTATACCAATGCAGCAGTATTTAGTAAAAACAAAATGAAAACTCCAGCAAAGCTAGAATTTCCACTGAGTGACCTCCTAAACCTATTGTATCAGAGGCACATGGGATATATGCAAATGATCCTTATGAACATCAGGTGTTTCAGCTAATTGGCGATTCTGAATGCCCATGACTTGTTTCATCATTATAATGGACAATTTCTGGCCAATAAAGCCAAACCCCACTAGCTGTGGATATGCATATTTCGGCCTTGTCATGACCTCATCAGCACAGCACAAGCAGAGTGTTTGACTAAGCATTAGAAACACAGGGCTGTTATACCCAGCTGATGTCCATTATCATTAGAGTCACTGCAGAAATATCCCAAACAACAAACTAAAACAATGAGTGAGAAGGTCACTGAAAAACCAATCAGTAAAAACAAAATGAAAACTCCAGCAAAGCTAGAACTTCCACTGAGTGACCTCCCAAACCTCTTGTATCATAGGCACAACAGTATTTTGGATTATTCACGCTTCTCCAAGATACACTAATTTCAGAGAGAAAGTATATATACATTGGATAAGCTTCTTTGTTTAATCTTGAGTTTAAAGCCTATAATCTCTGCTTCCAAGCACTGTAAGTAAAAGCCAAGTCTCTTAAACAGAAAGTGCTGGGTCTATGTTTACTGATCGAACAAAATGGTCATTGAATGGCTTCTCATCAAACACTACACATTGAAAGTCCATTTTATCAGTCACATCATTGTAAAGAAAATTATTGAATGATTATAGTTTGTCAGCATAAATGAAACAGAAGAAGGACTTACCAGTATGGTAGATATAAGGAAATCTGCCATTTCCCCTACTGTAGTGTTATCTTGGAGTTGGTATATATAATTAGTGGAGGTTGCCCACCACATGAGGAAGGTCCGTTGTTAACCTAATTCTCCACATGTGGGGGGCTACACCTCCACACCCCATGCTAATTATATATACTAACTCTGAGACTGCACTACAGTAGGGAAAGGGCAGATTTCCTTATCCTTACCATACCGGTAAGTCTGTCCTACCTTCCATTTCGTTTATGTTGGCCAACTATGATTATCTGATGGTTTACTTTAAGATGATGTGACTGCTCGCTAAAACGTATTTCACTGCTTAGTGTTCAATGAGAAGCCTATTTCATTTGATCAGTAAACATAGACCCAAAAGTGCTACCAGGTCTGTCCTGAAAAGAGGTATTTTTTGCTTGTTGGACTCTTACCTGGTCAACAAATTATTACAATTAAAAATCTGAAAAGCTACTTAAGCATATAAACTCAGGTACAGTTTTAACAAAGAGGATTTATACATTTGTGTAGATCTATACAATAGCAGATAGTTGTTGTTGTTTGTCTTTCAGCTTTTCCCAGTAAGGGGTCACCACAGCAGAACTCCGGTCCGCTAATGATTGGCAGTAGATTTTTACAAAACGCCGAGGTGCCAGCTCGACGCTCAACCTTCAACAAAGGCACACCTATTTACTCACGCATGTCTTTCGAATGCTACCCAACTGCGGGGAGGACATGCAGACTCCACACAGAAGGCACTCCCAAGCCCAGCTGAGAATCGAACGGGAGATCCTCTTGCTGTGAGGTAACAATGCCTCCGCAGTACCACCGTGGCATATACAATAGCAGATAAGAAGACCTATATACAAGCTATGTTTTACAAAAAAAAAAGTGAATTTGTAAACAATCCATGCTGAAATGTTTTCATGCAGTGCCAGCAGTTTTTAAAAACTCTTGAATTAACATTCCAAGTCATTTTCATCTGAAAAGGTACTAATTATACTAAGGTTCATTCAGTAGTATAATATAATTTTTTGCCAAATGTGTCATTTTCTTCTCTTTCTTTCCATGGAATGCACTGCCATCAGTAAAATTATGTTCATGATTTTCTAGGCTGACTAACAGCTTGTTGATGAAGTATGCATTTACTAACATTTCATCCAGACTTAGTGACATTTTAAAATGTTTAAGTCTGGTATGTTTGCATTTACTAGTTGTTGAAGACATAAGACTAAACATCCAGGAATCTGTACTTATTATGTTTCTCATCTGTAAAGGAGAACCCTGTCCAAAATTCAAGATTTACTTTTCGAAAAGTGATTTTTCTTTCCAATAATCTATCACTAAACCCTTCACATACAGCAAAAACATCACTAAATAAGTAGTTATCTGTTTTATGTGTTAATGTATTTCTGTTCACCTTTTTTTTCTACATTTGGCTCATCAATTGCTACATCATGAATGCTGCTAAAAGAGTAATTAGGTTAAGTCATTTATTCCAGCTACATGCAGCGGTGGTGGTGCTGCTGTAGCGTTGTTGCCTCACAGTAAGACGCTGTCCGTTTCAATTCTCAGCTAGAGCGTCTTCTGCGTGGAGACATGCGTGAATGGGCATACCTTCATTGAAAGTTGTGTGTCAGGGCTGGCAACTTGGCATGTAAAAATCTACTGCCAATCATTAGCAGACCGAAGTTCCACTGTGGCGGCCCCTAACCGGGAAAAGCCGAAAGACGCAACAACAACATTTGTTCCAGCTATATAGCTATTAAGAAAACAGTATCAGTTTCATAAAGCCAGCATGACACCTCAGATAGTCTAGCCTGTAGTCTAAACAAAAGCAAGGTTTTAAACTTGTGTTTTCTTGTTCATTTACATCTGAAAACCAATTCACACTTAGTATTTTTTTCTTAAAAGTTAATTATTTTTCTCTTTAATAAAACTCTCAAGTGCCATGAAGAAAGAAAATGTTTTTTATCTTACTTTTCTTACATTCTATTGGTATTTGATTTTGCATTGTTTTCTACACTGTATTTTCTGTAAAAGTGCTCATTTCTTCTCGTGTTTTGTTATAGCATTTTAGCATTGCATACAGTGTTTTGTTGAAATAAGTCAGTGAGTTGAGAAAGACAGATTAATATCAGAGAATCTAATTTCATCTGCAATATTAAAAACTTTGAATGCACCACAAACCATCTCAGCCCAAACAACACCTATTAATCACAGGGGTCAGATTTCTCACACTTGAATGCTGAACTACAGTTGTTACATTAAAAAGAACAATTAATTCACCTACATTTTCAAGTCTGCAATTCACACATTCTTTAAACTGCTGTATCAGTGATGGCCACTAATACAAATCAAAGAAAACAAAGTAATTAAGAATGCAGACTGATTCCGGCAGTCAATAGTAGGCAGTCACAGGACTGCTGTAAATGGATAAGACAGAAAACCACAGTAAATGATCTTCTCATCAAAGGGATTTCTCTCTGTCCCTTCAAAATGATATCAGGAAGGTAAAGGTATGAAATGTAAAACAAAATCGTGCTACTCGTGGCAGCCCTCTTTCAGGGCATTTAGGGTAAAACAAATTAAAAAATAATAAGAAGCACTTGCTTTGATGCAGAGACATTAGTAATGCAGAAAAGTTCAAGATATTCTACAGAAGGGCCTTACAGAAACAGATGCCTGGTGCCAGAGCCATGGGCTCAAGCTCAATGCCAAGAAATGTATAGTTATCCCCTTTGGGAAAAAACATGTACCCATGAATTACCATATAGGTGGCTGTACACTAAACACCGAAAGTGTGATAAGAGACTTAGGGATACAGGTGGACAGTGGTCTCACCTTCGATAACCACATTGCCACAACAGTCAGGAAATCATTCTATGTGGCACACCTCATCACTAAGGGCTTTTCATCCAGAAAAAAGGAGGTCATTGTCCCACTGTACTCATCCCTCATTAGACCCATTATAGAATGCAATGCCCCGTTTGGTATGTACCTCTCAAGACATCTGCAACAACTGGAAAGGCCGCAGAAATACCTCACTAAAAGAATCACAGGCCTAAAGCAGATGCCCTATGCTGACCGCCTTAAAAAACTCCAGCTATACTCTGTCGCATATCGTCTACTCAGAGGCGATCTCTGCTTAACATACAAGGCCATGTCAAACCCAGAGCTGTTGGACATGCTACACTTAAAGAAATCCTAATCCCTCAGAGCCACACGCTACAGGGATCTAAACCTTGTCATCACAATAAACAAAACATGCTGGAGGTATAGGTTCCTGACCCAGAGACTCCCCAGACTCTGGAATAGATTGCCCATACATGTCAAGCAGAGTGCCTCTTTGGCCCTCTTCAAAAGGACCCTTGATGATTGGATGGGAGAAAGGAAATTCACCCCGGGGATCACGTCAGTTACCCTGCTAGACAGGGGTCCAGGGAAGTAAATAGTGTGGGAAGAAATAGTCAGGGAATTGTTATGGCTAGGCTTGTATAGGCCCTAGGGCTGATAGCCTAGTATCAACCTATGAACCTATAAGATATACAGAAAAACATATGTGTTTTTTTTTCAGTTTTTGGGTGAGGTCTCCCTTTAAACATACTCCTTCAGTTTCCTACCTCTTGATTCTGATTGTGCAAGTGTTAATGAATTTTGATAAATCAGTTCTGCCAAATAATACAGTTGTGTTTAAATGGTAACTATATACATGTAATAAAGAAAAGAGATTTGTTCAAATTAAAAAATGTACCTTATGTAAAAACTCATAATAATCCAACTTAAAATGATACAAAATGATACAAGATTTGTCTGGCAGGATCTTTTTCAACTGAATCTGCATTCATCAAGAATATTTTTAAGCAAGTTATTTATTAGCTATGTAATTAAGCCTTGTGTATACAAATGTCTTCCTACCACTGAGAGCTGGGTGAGGAACACTTAGAACCCATCCTTCTCAATGTTTCCATTTTTAATGTTGGAACAAAGCAAAAGCATTTCTGTAAACCTTCCATGATATATCTGATTAAAAAGTCTCAAAAGCGAGTCTGTTCATATTTTAACAGGTGGCACTCCACTGATGACTCATACTCTACAGAGTTTCATTATTTAAACAGTTTTGGAACAACATGTGTGAACTGTTTGATAATTCTCCTGAAAATATATGTTGCACTGGCTGAAGCCAATGGAAAAGCAAGTATTAAATCTTGAAATAAGTTATCCAGGCTATTGTGCTGGGTCCAGCAACAGTCATATAGTCCAGTATAAATGCCAAAATGACTCATTGCAGAAAGAGTTCAATGTAGCTTGCATGTACCATTGTGTCTTACAAGACACTAGACAAAATGAAAAATACTTCTGCTACTTATGCTGGGTAATTAATTTTGATTTCTGAATTAATTTTATTTTGGGATGCACGACATATCCTTCTTTTAAGTTCCTGACATTTTCACAAGTATAACTTTGAGCTTCAAACCTTCCAGTTTACTTGATTTATAAAATGTAAGTATGGAATCTCTACAAAATTATTGCATTTCGCTTTAATTTTATTACTGCCTCATTATCCCTAAGTTTCCCTACCATTTGAAAAAAAATAACGTCCTTTATTTTGCACTTGATCAGAAATGGCATGATTATTTTATTATTACTACTAGCTAAGCTGAACCTTTATTTGATACTGGCTTCTCCTACTGCATTTGCTAAACGTGGTTTCATTTCTTTTCTTCTAAACTAGATCAGTAACTTCCAGTTTATAAGAAAACAAGTGCATTTTTCTGTACCACTTTCTGCACTGAATCCTGTATATAATGTATGCTTATTTTTGGATTCCCCTTTGGAAAAGTGTCTAGTTATGGCATGCAAAGAATGTTAACTCCTTTATAATCCACTGCTCACAAACATTAAAATTGTATTAAAATTGGTGGTCACTTGCTCCTAAATTCATCACTTTTGTTTATTTGGAACTGTTTACTGGCACACCATCATGTGAATTAGACATTCTAAGAGAAACTGTAGATCAAAGAGTGCTGGATTTGCTAGCAATACCATTAACGATGCACTTCAGTCTAGGTCAAAATTGATAATTAGTACATGGAATATTGTTCTGACTTTACTTCCTTATCAACATTGTGAACTAGCAATCATTTACAAAGTTTACTTTGTTTAAACAACAAGGCCTCTATCTCAACTTCACCAGAACCTACTCTTAAAATACACAGTTAAGCTTGGCACATTCACTGATCATAATTTGCATATCATAGTTCTGTATTTGAGATCCCTGATTTTGCATTAAATTATAAAATCCAGGGGGTCACATGATGGGAACAACAGGAGTGTTTATGATAAAGAAATCCATCCTCACACGAAAGACGACCACTTACAAATCACCAATGATGAATCCAGCCATGCAGTTAGAAACAAATATTTCTTCCAACGTCATAGTCAAAATATTTTCCTCCGTAACAGTTACCTCCAGTTCAGCTAGACAATATCTATAGATCAAAATCCTGCACACATCAGATTAAGTTTTAAAGGCATGTTTCTAAAGAGTTGCTCTCTGAAACATTACTGGTGAAAAATTCAGTATAAATAACTTACCCATTTCCATCTCTAAAGCAAATACATTTTCAGATTTAATAACAGGTAATAATGTCTTTCTTTCAAGGAAGGTGCACTATTCCATTTAATTCAGAAGCAACTGTTTCAATTATATTTTTTGCTTGCTGACTCAATAAACATAAAATGCAATTCAGGCCAAGAAGCAGCTATGAAAACAGTTTTGGAATAATAAACTTACACTCTAGAGATCACACTGTTCAAACATACAATAAGCTCATCTGGAGGTAGAAAGCAATTGTTTACTCTCATCACTTACCTATGTATGCAGAAGGGAACTGAGAAAAATGCAAGGTACATACATTTCACAATCTTTCTTAACAAGGCCTTTGTGCACCTTAAAAAAACCTAAGCTGTGCAATATATTCACTTCAGGATCTGTCTGCTTCATCTTTTTTGGTACTGAAGGATAAATACCTGACTATGACCACAGCAAATTGAATTTGATTAGCAGGTCAGGCAGCTGGTAAAGTTAGCATGGTGGCAGAGAACTCTGTTGTGATATATCACATGGGGATGAACTGGGGCTCACGGCTGAGACACAGTAGTGTTAGTACTGATACCAGAACTGAGTGGGCCTCAGTACCGATGTGTATTGGGCTAGCAACATGAGGCACATGTCACCAGTTGGTTGCAGTATGGTGACCCAGACATTTTCAATCTCTCCTGTCAGGGGTGGCAGTCATTAAACTGTGGTAGTCCTAGGTGGAGTAAGAATAATATGGTCCAGAGAATCATGAAATCAGTGGTAGCTGACCAAAATCCATTTCAACTGAATAAATGAAAATACAAGATTCATTTCAAGCTCCAATCATCTACTTTATGTCAAATATTAAAACTGTAGAGTGATTGCATTCCTTTGGTTCAGAGGAAAACTGTTAATCTATGACACCAGTCAATGTTTTTTTAGTAGCCAATATGGGTGTCAGAGAAGTATTATATTTGTAGGATAAAGACAACTATTCTTTTCAGAAAGGGAGGTTGAATGATATGTGCTCCAGCTGACAATGGAAAAGTCAGCAGAGAAAACAAAGTTTAAATGTGCCTCAAAACAGTTATCATCACAGATCTGTCTTTATGGGGAGAGGCAAAATAGGAAGAGATTGTTTGAACAAGCAATGGAAGGATGATTCGTTTATGTACCACAACAGAACCAAGGGATTGACTCAAACAAGACAAGCTTCATGAATGAAACATAGTTGAGATTAATTACCGACCTACAGGTGAGCTGTGACTATGCAGCTGTAATCCTAAATATTTTCCCACTGCAAATTTCAGAACAGTCCCCTTTAATCCACTAATATGGCAATTCAAAACATCACTGGGTTTCATCAACTGATATGGGAAATATATCTGTCTACATGTACCTATTCAAATTTATGTCTCCATTATAATGCTATATTCCAAGCCACCTCTTCTTGGATATATTTGCATTTTCATGTTTGGTCTAATATTAACATGACTAAGAATGAAAGGGCACTTGCAAGGAATGCTCACTTTTTCCAACAGCCTGCTCAAAAGCAGGATAATGACAGCAGCAGCTAGAACATTTTAATCGTAGGAGTTTCTATTGCAGCATGTCTTGACTGCTAGTATTAAAAAGACTGATTCAGTTGAGTTATTCTCAGTAAAAAAACTGCATCCTCTGTGTGACATTGCTGGATAAGCAGCTTGCCCACCAAATGGATCAATCAGCAAGCTGTGAACCAAATAGCACCAAATAAGTTATCATCGTAAATGAATACTCTGGTAAATGTTTCCATTTTGGGGACTAATACTCACATGATTACAGTATCACAGCTATATAACCATCACATGTGACCTGAAATTTTAACTTCTTGAGAAGGAATTTTGTATTGCTCAACATTGTTTCTGGAGACTGCACCCAAATATTTAATCATAGATGAACAACTCCATTTAAGGCCCCAGTTTCAAAATAGCAATGATTAGGACATTAAGAAAGTGTGATCCTCTTAAAGTTTATGGTGCAGTATAGTACCATCCAGATATTACTGTCCAGAAGTTAAGACCACAGGATTCATGCATTAAGGAATATCTGTATAGATTTTAGCAGCTCCTTTCTCTGCCTCAAAACATGCATGCTAAAGTCCAGAATGGTAACATAACAGTTTTTCACTACAGGGATCAACAGAAAGAGTAAAATGTGTGATTCCCATGCATTGGCCGAGTATTCAAGGAACCTCAATCCTCAACACTAACACCAGTGAGGGGAATCCACATTGGGAAGGATAACAAATACACACACAGTAAAGTACAATTTCCCTTAAGAGCGCACAGAGAACACAGTCAGTCTGGGCCTGGTTTCTCCCTTTGAAGAAATATGGCTAAGTACAGCCCCCACCCCATGGTTTGAAGCATCCACCTGCACAACAAATTCTTTGCTGTAATCTGGACTGCTTCTTTAAGCTTCTGGAATGCCTGCTCACATGCTGTGGTCCACACTACTTATCTGGCCTGTTCTTCTTTGTCAGATCTGTGAGGGGAGCAGCTATGGTGCTATAACTGGGGACAAACTTTCTGTAGTACCCTGCTGTCTCTAAGAATGCCCTCACCTGCTTTTTGGTAACAGGTGCAGGCCATACCTGAATGGCTTCCACTTTGGCAGGTTCTGGCCTGATCTTACCATTCCCCACTCTATGTCCCAGGTAGGAGACCTTTGCCATACCCACCTGACATTTGTTGGGCTTAATGATCAACCCTGCCCTCTGTAGTCTGCCCAGCACCTCCCTGACATGTTGAAGGTGCTCTTGCCAGGAATGGCTGTAGATGGCAATACCATCTAGGTAAGCAAGGGTGAACCCTCCTGCTCCTGCTAAGATATGATCTACCAGCCTCTGGAAAGTTGCTGGGGCATTGTTCATCCCAAAGAGCATCTTTGCGAACTCATACAAGCCAAAAGGAGTCACAAAGGCTGACCTCTCTCTAGCACTGGGAGTCAAGGGCACCTGCCAGTAACCCTTGGTAAGATCAATGGTGGTAAGATACTTAGCCCCACCCAGCTGTTCTAGGGCCTCATCTGTCCTAGGCATGGAGTAAGCCTCTGACTCTGTGTGACTAATTTGTTGTAATCCACACAGAACCTGGTGCTGCCATCCTTCTTTGGTGCCAGCACCACTGAGGAGGCCCAGGGAGTGTTGGACTCTTGAATTACCCCTAGTTCCAACATCTTCTGTATTTTCTCCCTCAGAGTCTGTTTGACTCTCTCAGGTACCCTGTAAGGGGCCTGCCTAATAGGCCTTTGGGGTCTTGTATCCACCTGGTGCTGCACCAAGTGGGTGCACCCTGGTTTCCCAGTGAACATGTCCCCAAGCTCCTGTAACACTGCTCGGATTTCTTGAACCGGGTAGGAGATAGCTGCTGGGACATTGCTACCCCTTCCACTGAGGTGTCAGTCCAAGCCTCACTGAGGAGATCAGTCACCAGATCTCCCTCACACTCCTCCTGCAATCCACTGCAAATACTCAGCACAAGGGCCTCCCTATCGTGGTAAGGTTTAATCATGTTAACATGGTACAGTTTGTGCTCCTACCTCCTGCCTCCTGCCTAGCAGTTCCACCATGTAGTTAACATCACTTACCTTTCTTACCATCTTATAGAGTTCCTCCCAAGCTGCTTGCAGCTTGTTGTGACTGACAGGAATGAGAACCATTACCTGCTGCCCTACAGCATACTCTCTAGCTTGAGTATTCCTGTCATACCATACCCTTTTCTGTTGTTGGGCTTCTGCCAGGTTCTCCTGGGCCAAGCCCATGAGTTCCCTGAGCCTTGTCCTGAGGTTTAGGACATATGCCACAGCGGACGCCTTGTAAGATTTGCACTCACCTTCCCACTCATCATGGATTAAATCTAGAGGTCCCCACACCCTATGCCCATACAGCAACACAACGGGTGAAAAACCTGTGGATTCCTGGGGAACCTCTCTGTAAGCAAACAATAGATAAGGCTAATATTTGTCCCAATCCCTGTTAAACTGGTTTGCAAATGCCTGTAACATGGACTTGATTTTAGAGATTGATGGTTAGAGCAGAAAGTGCTGGGACTCTTAGTCAACCTTAAGATTATAGATTAATCTAGCTGCTGTGGTGACATAAAGGGATAAATGTCTGACCACATCTCAGTTGACCCAGGCTTGATTAATGGTTTAGGTGACTGACGGAGTGGCAGGAGGGATGGGCATGTCTGTCCTGGGTGGATGGACATTTGTCGCTGATACTTCCTTAGGGGAGGTCTTGGACTTAATGAATGAGTGGGGGAGGTGGGAAAGGTAGTGTATATGGCACATAAAAAAGCACCCCATAACAGATGCAAAGGATCTACAACCAGCCCCAGCAATACCAGAGTAAGTCCAAGAGGCTAGGAGACACGCTGGTAGACTCAGTATAGATGTAAGGTGCTGGGGAGCCAGGTTGGTTAAATGATATCCCAAGGGGGACCCAAAAAAAAAAAAAGATTATATAGTAATTTAAAGGAATGATATAAATAGGTATATATAAAGAATGTTCTTGAGTGCTAGGAACTCTTTATATTCAAGAAGGCAAACATGATCTTCCGAGAAGAACTGGGAGGAGATGACTGAAACAATATCAACTGGTTTGTTAAGGGAATATATATATAAACTGATACTAGAAGTCTGATATCTCATTGGTGTCTGTTTAGCTGCACAGAGCACAATAGATAGGAAATATAACAATGGGATTTAAAAAAACTTGCACGGGGAGGTGAGGTACAGGAAGCTGATTTGGTTTTGGAAGTGTATTTAATGAGAAGAAGAAGAGGCCTTGGAAGCCAAAGGGAGAGATAAAATGGTTGTCACCATCTCTTAGGGGACGGTTAAAGGACAGGAACTGAGTTATAAACTCTTATAAGCTGAGTACTACAACTTGTAAAATAGTTACTTGAAGAGTTAAATGGATGCCAAAGGGGAAAACGAGTAATCTATAGGCCAATCATGAGGTGACAATGCAACAGGATAGAGGAAACTTGGCAGGAAATGTTCCTCGTTTTCACACATGACTGCTAAGGCGTCTTTTTTCTAAAGAATGCAGTTAAACAGACACCAATGAGATATTAGTCTTCTAGTATCAGTTTATATATTCCCTTAACAACTTTTCATGATGATCTCACACTGTTCCAACCATGAAATTGTATTGCTGAGAGGCAAATGTAACTAGTTCACTTTTTTAAATTTAGCTTGGTGTTATTTGATGACTTTTACACAGAAGATAATAACTTACATTCTTCTCTCACTACTTCATTACCATAAATGAAAACAAAATTAATTAACAGGCAAGAGAATAGTAACACCTTAAATATATGACTGAATAACCTTGTCTGTATTTTCAGAAATACATTACCATAGGGAAGATAAAATATGTACTTGTGTAAGACTGTCTTCTTTTTTTTTTTTTTTACTTAATAGTAAGGGAATTTGGACATGTCATGCTTGCCCAATTAGTTTAATTATAAACTTGCACGTCATGGTGAACTTAGCATGATTGCATGTTTGCAAGAAAACCTTTGAAAAAAAGGAAAAAGAACATCTGGTAAGCTGATTATAGATAATGCACATGTACAAAAAAGATTTATTGTAATATGAGTTAAACAGAAATACTAAAATGTGCAGGAAGTGAAACAGAGGGAGAAGTGCCACGAGATGATAACAGTTTGCAACTTTCCTGTGTTAAACATTGTACTTATTTAAGATTTCAGTAAGAAAGCAGATGGATTTTCAGTGTGTAATCCATATGTCTTATTAAAAAAAATCGAGAAAATAAATTTTATTTAAAAAAAAAGAAGATAGTAGTAATGGGAGATACTGTTTTTCAATGTTTACTGGAATGGTTAAGGATTTTTGTGACGGGCTAGATTAAACCAGAGTACTTGAGAGGAAGTTTGTTTTTTATGGCTGGCCCACAGATGGCTCCTGCAAGCTTTAGTGTTGCAGAACTTTATCATATGCATGCAAGGTATACAGGATTTTCTATAATGCTGTGTGTCCATTTTGAAATGTCTGTGTTGTGATTTGTCGTGACATCTTACATAGAAAGTAACCAGATATTTTACTGCATGTTTGTACAGCTATGTCCTCTGTTACATTATACATCTGTCAGTTATGATTACGCAGGATGTAAAGTAAATCAACCTCCCTTATATTTGGGTTTATTGTTTAGTTGTATTTTTTTATCCTCATTTGCATCCACCATTAGCCTCATTATAATCTTATTCTTCATATCAATATCATTAACTTGTCATTTGACCCTTCTTCATGGAATTCATTTATCTTTCACAAATATGCAACATGGAATTCTATTTAAACATTTCATAATCGTTCTGCATTCTGCAAAGACACATATGGAAGCACATACTGAAAAAATTAAATTCTCATAGGTACGTAAGTAAATATCAGGCTAACTTCCTTTGTGAGACATTTTAAGCCTAGCCAATTTCCCTTCTAAAGGCGAGAATCAAACCCTGTACCTCATGTATGTGAGATAAGTACCTTAACTATGTATGTATGTATGTATGTATGTATGTATGTATATATTTATTTATTTATTCATTTATCTTTGTTGACTGGGATAATCCAACTGGGCAGACTCCTTTTTCAGTGAAGGCCCGGGGAGAAAAACTCCATTTAACATACACTAACACAACGTGACACAGTCTGCCATTTATACAGTTCATTCAGACAATGTTTCTTTACAGAAGTTAAGACAAATTATTTTGCTTGGAACAGTTAGGCAAAGGAGTTACAGTTACTTGTCTAGAATTACAACATTAATATTACTTCTAACAATATAGATGTTCACTTAAAGACAATGTATAAATAGTTTCTTAAATACATTTATATATTTTAAGTCTTCTTTACTTTAGCAGAAATGACATTAGGAATTATAGTAGGAGGTTGAGCTAGAGAGATAGGTAGAAATAGGCAAGAATGCAATAGCATCCACAGCCATTTTAGATAATCAGATGAATGTTTGTTAGCTGCTAGGATAGTAGACTTGAGTTTAAGTATGTACTTTATTATGGTAGGAGTAAATACAAGAGTGAAGTTGAATGGATTGAGGTCATCTGGATAGGGTGATGGCAGGATCTTTCCTGACTGAGACAGAATTAGCTGAACGAAGTACTGATTGAACTGAGATGAGATAGAGTCACTTCAGTTACTTGTGGGAAGTAGGGTAGCAGTTTGACCAGGGTATATTTATGGAAGTCTAGAATTTCTTTGGGTTATTTTGGTATCTGAATTGGAGAGCTTTATAACAGTTTTGCTCATCTTGTTTGATTTGAGATTTTGCAAGATTTCTTAGCTGTCTAAATTGCAGAAAAGTACAATGTGCTCTGTATCTGTGTCATTCTTTCCAGACATTGTCTCTTTGTGTCATTAGGTACCATGTTTCCCTAGTTAGCCATGGAGCTGGATTAGATTTGACTCTTTTGTGATGTACTGGGCCTAGGTCATTAAGGATTTTTAAAAAACTTTCTTTAAAGTGAGTGACAGCATTCTCCAGCAGCATGGCTTTTAACATTTTTCCATTTATATTGTGATAATGTATTGATGAAGGTCTCTTTGTTCAATTTGGTGAGATTTTATATCTGGTTACACATAATTTGTTTGTCATGAGTGTGAGCATGTGATGGTCCTAACACTGCCACCACTGACACTGGCGAGGGATGTGCACTTGGAATATAAATGAATACATTCAGTATTTCCAGATGCAGACCTCTCTGCATCAAGCACAAGTTCCCTTAAGAGCACACAGAGAACACACTCAACACAGGGTGTGGATTTCTCTATATCTGTCCTCCTCCAGGTCCCCAGTAAGACTCTCCACTGGTACAGCTGTATGGTCAGGTCCTCAGCCGAGTGCTCAAGCCAAGTCCTCCAGCACCCTCTCTGTAAATCCAGTGCTTCGTGACCCTGCCCCAAGTAGTTCACACACACACACACACACACACACAC
The DNA here is from genome assembly GCF_019279795.1 of Protopterus annectens. Lineage (NCBI taxonomy): Eukaryota > Metazoa > Chordata > Ceratodontiformes > Protopteridae > Protopterus > Protopterus annectens. Next base: position 1,317,673,985 of record NC_056733.1, read on the forward strand.
ACACACACACACACACACACACACACACTGTGAGATTTGATTCTTCATACATACACCTGGGAATGGTTGGCAAAGATTTACCTGACATGCCCCCTTCTGCCCAAAGTATAAGATAGTTATAGAAACAATTATGAAAACAAACAGACCACAGATGAGGAATATAAAGTTGAAACCAACATTGTTTAGTACACAAAGTCAGCGCTTTCACGATCTACAACTGACCGCTTCTTCAGAATTATACATTCACACAAGATAGTCATAGCATTTAAATAGTGTAGCATCCAATCAAAAACTAAGCTAAATTAATCAGATCTATTAATTAAGGCATTTAAATATTTAAAAACACAGTAAATAAATTCAGTCAAGTCATTTTAAGAATTTGGAAGACAGTATATCAATTCAATAAACTTCAAAAATTACAATAAAAAACAGAGTACACATCATGATGAAATGTGCCTTTTTGAAACTTAGTGTTTTAATGGTCTGGCTTTAAGGAAGGGCTTATGTGACACTGCACCATTAATCCCTGGGAATTTATCAGCTTGCAGTAGCAGAATCCATCTTTTCTCTGCTTCTTCCATCCTGTTCTTAATGTCACCCCCTCTTCTGTTTTGTTCTACAGTTTCTAGTTCTAAAAAGTTAAAAACATGCTGCATACCCTCAGCTTGTACATGTCTTGCAGAGCATTGGTTTCTTTGGCATTGGTTATATCTCTTATGTGTTCTAAAATGCACTCTTTAAAACTTCTGTTGGTCTTGCCAACATAAAATACATAACATGTTTTACAAAAACCGAGATGAACTAAGTGCTGTGTCTTGCAGTCAACATAAAAGTCAATATCTATAACAAACTTCTGAGTTGGATGTGCAAATGTAGTATTGGAACAAATCAACTTGCATGCCCTGCAGTTTCTACAGGGAAATGTTCCTACTCTCTGAGACAGTGTATTGTCATTTCTATTCACTTGTGGTTTGTAACACAGTTGTCTTTTCAGAGATTTTCTATTCGTAAATGAGAAACACGGTCTCCTGTCTATGATACAATCCATAAATAAAGAGATAGGTGACCTCCAAACCTTGGAACCTACCCAATTCGACTTCATGAAGGAAAGTTCCTGCCTGTTAAATCTGGGTGAATTCTTTGAAAGTGTGACCAAGGCCATTGATGAGGGCAAATCTCTGCACACAGCATATCTCGACTTGGCAAAGCTTTTTGACACAATCCCACATTCAGGCATTACTGCTAAACTTAGCAAACTGAATATAAACCTGTTTGTTGTAAGATGGGTTACCAACTGGCTCTCAAACCGAACACACACTAACAAAATGGGTGACTTCACATTAACCAGCAGCCCTGTTACCAGTGGGATGCCACAGGGTTAGTGTCGGGCCCCCTACTGTTTGGTATATACTTTTCAGAAGTTCAGTTCAAAACTAAAGGGTTGTGGCTAACCAAGTTTGCAGACAACTGCAAATTAGGTGCAATCACTGAATCCCCAAATGATGTCAGTATACTCCAGGATGGTCTCATACAGACCAGCGACTGGGGTATAAGTCATGGCCTCAAACTGAATGCAAAGAAATGCATCATCATTCCCTTTGGCACAAACAATGTCCCTTCACACTATCAAATTAATAACAACAACCTAAGTACCCATGAAGTGGTAAGGGACCTGAGATCACAGGTTGAAAGTGAACTTAACTTCAACTACCATGCGTCTATCATTGTAAGGAAAGCTTTCCACATAGCTCACTTGATTAGTAAAGGCATCAACTCGAGAGCAAAAGAAGTAATACCCCCCCAGTACTTGGCACTTATCTGGCACATAATTGAGTATAACTCCCCATTCAGTATGCACCATACTAAGCATCTACAGCAGTTTGAGAGACCTCAGAGTTTTCTAACAAAGAAGATCGAGGGCTTCCAGCATGTGCCTTACAAAGACCGACTAAAATCCCTGTCACTATACTCTATATCATATAGACTTCTTAGGGGAGAGTTATGCCTGGCCTACAGAGCAAGCCAAGACCCAAACCTAGTGAACTTACTGCATACATGTAAATCAAATGAGTCTAGGGCCACCCATTCCAGGGACTTAAATATGGCCTGCAATTTAAATAGGACATGCTGGAGGGACAGATTTATCTCCCAGCGACTGAAATGTCTTTGGAACAGGCTACCAATTCATGTGAAACAAAGCACGTCTATGACGCTGTTCAACAGGAACCTGGATAAGTGGATGGGGAACTGTAAATTCTTACTGGGAATAGTTCCCACAACCCTCCTGGACATGGGCAGTCATCACTAAATGCAATCTTGGGTATTGACTAATACCTCTATGGTATTATATTGGGTTGAAACAGCTAGGCTTAAAATGACCTCCAGGTCAATAGCCTAGTAATCTCCTCTGATCCTCTGATCCCATGTATTATCTCAGCATCTAGCCCTCCCTCAGAGGTCCACTCTCTATACAGTAACCCTTTGCTCTGGTATATAGATTCTCCCTTTCCTTGAGAATCAGATGCCTCCCTAACTACCTCCCTCAAGCATTGTAAAGTAGGGTCTGAGAGCTGAGCCTGCCTCAGCTCTATCTCTGTGACTTCCACAGGAAGTCTGGTATCTTCTGACAGCAGTGGCTCATTGTCATTCTGGGTACTACCGCTCTGCCCTTGCAGTCACCCTGCCCAAGGGAACATCAGTACCTACCAGCAGCTGTGGTGCATCTTCAGGCTCACCGTTACAGGGTAGCTACCTCCCTGAATTAGCCACATCACCAGTCCTGTCTTCAGGGGTGCAGCCTGTCCAGGCCTGACTGTGTGTCACTGCATGCACACAAGGTACTTTAGTATAATAATCATTCCCTAGCAAGACATCTGCAGGGATATCCTCAAATACACCTACTTGATTACTTCTTTTTCCACCCTCCCAGTCAAAGTGAACCCTGGCCAAAGGCATTTGGAATGGGATCCTCCTAAAGCTCTGACTGGAGTGGACTGCCCAAGCAAGTACTCTTCTTTAACCACTGCAGGCTTCACAATGGTTATATCAGAGGCTGTGTCTCTCTTGCCAGTAACCTGTTTTCCATCCACCAAGACAGGATACACACTCTGGTGGTAGTTTAGTATCCCTATTGTCTCCAGACAACTTACCACTGGCATTGTGTTATCCCCATTTGCTGGCTCCCCCACCTTTTGTTCTTCACCTTGCCTCTGCGGACATCTATATGCTACATGTCTCAACTAGTTACATTTAAAACATTTAACCCTTGATCTTGGCCATGTACTTGAACTAGTGGCTTCCCCTGTTACTGGCAGACTCTGTTAGGGAGGTTTAGGCTGCCCACCATGAGTTCCCTTATATCCACGTACAGCACTGGGTATCCCTTTGCTGTGCAGTGATGTCCTGCTTGCTATGTAGAGATCCCCCTTTTTCCCCCAGTTCATCTGCAGAGTTGCATTCCCTGACTGCCAACCAGAATCTCATATCCTCAGGAAAAGTGCTAAAGGCTTGTTCCCTCACCAAAAGGTCTGCCAGCCCTTCAAAAGTGGTGACCTGACACCCACTTGCCCTGCTATGAAAATAAGTGCTTAGTTCAGCAATATAATCATATACATTTGCATCTGCCTTACGTCTATGCTCACAAAACTTTTTTTTCTGTAAGCTTCAGGTGTTAACTTAAAACATTCCAATAAACATTTTTTAACAGTATCATAGTTTAAGCAATCAGTATCAGATAATTTAGAAACAGCAGTTACAGCTTTACCATAGAGTAAGGGAGTCAGGAACAGTACCCAGAGCCCTAGGTCAGCATTACACTATTTACATACCCTTTCAAATATATGAATAAAACTATCAAAATTATCACCCTCTGTAAATTGTGGCAGAAATTTATTGACCTTTATTGCTTGTGGGGTTTGGTTATTCCCTTCCCCATGACCTCCATGACCCTGGCAAATAGTCAGCATCTTCCTCTCATATTGATGCAGCTTCTCCTTTTCTTCAACCTCCAAACACCGCAGTCTCACTGATGATTCTAGTTCCAAAGGTTTGGCCTTGAGTTCAAGTCTCTTTAACTTCAGATAGATTTTTAAGTCCTCTGAGTAAACATTGAACTGTCCTGTTTCTCACAGCTGTACACCCCCAATGCCAGACTGGTTGTCTTCCTGGTTGCTGGTCTCTGCTGCAGCTGTGATTAAGGCTGCAATCATTTCCCCTTTAGTCAGGTTGGCATGCACCAGTCCTTTGACTTGGCACATCTCAGCCAACTTGTTCCTTGTCAGCTTGCCATAATCCTCTGCTGACATCTTTGCCTGCTCTTCCTAACTAACTAAGCTAACAAAAATTAAATAAATAAACCTATTGTGATATGAAACTCTGAATGTCTACTTTGCGGCTGCTTGAGACTGCACCTTTTTTAGTGACAACTGCTTACAGGCTGCTGGAGTTCAATAAATATCCCACCAGTTCTCTCTAATATGTGAGCATGTGATGATCCCACCACCACCAACCAATATGTGACATATAATGATCCCACAACTACCAACCAATAAGTGAAGTCCCCATGCTGGGCCAGTAATTAAGGAGCATGAATCCTCACCACAGATATTGGAGAGGGACATGCACTTGGAATACAAATGGATACACTCAGTATTTCCAGATGCAGACCTCTCTGCATCAAGCATAATTTCCCTTATCAGCACACAGAGAACACACTCAGCCCAGGGTCTGTATTTCTTTGTATCTGTCTCTCTCCAGGTCCCCAGTAAGACACTTCACTGATACAGTTGTAAAGTTAGACCTTTAACCGAATGTCCAAGCCAAGTCTTCCAGCACCTTCTCTGTAAACCCAGTGTTTTGCGTCCCTGCCCTAAGTAGCCCAAGCAAATCAGAACCCAGAAAGTGGTTTCTGTTCTATAAACAATCTAAGAAATGCTGATATAGTGTTGTTTGGCAATTAACAGTGAACAGGTCTGGTACAAGGGGATAGCTTTAGTCTACTAAGGTCAACATTTTGTTTAAGGTAGATGTTTAAAAATAATGGCCAAATTCTGTTGTTACAACAATAGTGTTGTTTGGCAATTGACAGTAAACAGGTCTGGTACAAGGGGATAGCTTTAGTTTACTAAGGTCAACATTTTGTTTAAGGTAGATATTTAAAAATAATTGCCAAATTCTTAAATCACTATAATTATGGAGAAAGAGAAGGTGAGGAGCATGAGTTCCAGCAATGAAGCTCACTACAAGGTTAACACTATACCATTATAAAAATATAAAACAAGACTATAGCATACATTTGCTAATGCAATGAATTGCTTATCTCTTATAGTTAGGGTCTTTCATTCAGCTGTCTCACCTAAGTTTGGGCACAAGTTGATTGATCACTCTGTTTATACTTGTTTTTAGAGGTAGGTCAGTAAATAACCCGGCAGAACACTGTAAAAAGACAATAAAGGTATTCATTAGCTTGGGATGATAGAGATGAGTGTTAGGCAAAAGAACAGTTATGAATGGTTACTATCTTGTTACTTGTGAGTAATTTATTTTTAACATAGAGAGAAGTAAGAGGGAGAAAGTAGCAGTGGAGTTAAGTCCAACTACTCTCCCTGAGGTTAATACATTTTTTAGGGATAGTGAGGACATGATATAGTGTGCTATTTAGATGAGAAAACAAGTATCACTGTGCTAATGAACTTATTAGAAGGCTGAACAGCAATCTCTGATATTTTAAACACTGCTAGGTTACTTACAAGCATTCAGTTCTTGAAAACACTGTTTATAACCCTTAGTTTTATATTTTAAACTTTGTGGCAATACCTAAGTAATATAACTTTGCTAATACTCTACTAAGTATGGTTCATGGAACACTGCACCTCTGCTACATTAAACTGTAAGCAGATAACATAAATACCTGCTACTATTTATATCAATTGCTTCTAGAACCAGTACGAGTGAAATGCATGATCAATAATTAATTCCCAGATTTTGCAGTACATTGAGCTGTGTGCACTCGCTAGTAATGTACACAATGTAATGGTTACATTTCATGCAATGCAGTTACACTCATCTAGTATTCATTCACAGTAGTGCTACATAAATAAGCACTGTGATAATTGTACAAGTTCTTAATATTACAGCATCAACATTTAATCACAATTAATCCATTTGTGGTAAGGTGCATCCAAGAATGCACAGTACATCAGAAAAAATAGTTGGACTTTCGGTTAAGATGAAAGAACATAATATGGCATTGTCAAACAACGAAAATATCAGATAGCATCAGACCTATCATGTTAAAGCATCTTGTGCTACCAATACAGATAATAGCAAATAAGAAATATTTACAGCTGGATGAACATTAAAAAGCCAGATGAAACAGAGCAGAAACATCTACCAGGGAAGAGGAATTTACAAATGGCATTAGAATACCATTGCTAGCATTGGGAAGGAGATAGTTATCCCAAGATGCATGACGTGAGAGGAGTTAGATTCCCTTGTCAGCCCCCAAAAAGAGGTTCCTGTTCTAAAAACAATATATGAAATGTTGAGATGGTAACATTTGGCAGTTAAGAGTGAACAGGTATACTACAAGAAGATAGCTTTGATTTAGTAAGTCCAAATTTTGTATAGAGTAGACATTTAAAAGTGATGGCCAATTTTTTAAGTCACTATAACTATGGGGAAAGAGAAGGTCAGGGGCATCTGTTCCAACTGTAAAACTCACTATAAGGTTAAAGCTGTACCATTATATAAATATAAAACAAGACTAACATACATTTACTGATGTGATGACCTGCTTATTGCTTATAGTCAGAGTCTTTCAGTCAGCTGTCTCAACTTACCTTGGGCACAGGTTAGTTGGATTGCTCTGCTTATACTTGGTTTTTAGAGGTAAGGTCAGGAAATAACCCACCAGAACACTGGTTGCTGTGAGTATCCTCAGTGAGAGGAAGAATGCTCCTGGTCTCAGTGTGGTTCTATGGTATTTCAGTCTGGGGTCTTCACTATCAAGCCTGTTCCTGGGTTTAGCAGTTAGTGAGGGCTCTTCTGTTCAGATTCTTCCTCTCTTCAGATTCTAGGTGGTGAACTCAGTGCAAAATTATACCAACCAAATTGTTCTAGAATAAGTAAAAACTTCAAAATAAAAGATGTTTATAAAAGAATCTAAAGAAAACTGTAAGCATTCCTGCTTCTTACATAAAATGCATGTAGGTAATAAATAAAAAAACAAAATATAACTACTATACTGACTTTTAGTAAACCTCATATAGTACTGAATTACATATTGTCCTTCAATGATAAAAGCTGCAGACTTGTAATAGCTTCATATTAGGCTTAACAGAGCTCATTAAATGGAAAAAAGTCTTTGACCATAATCAAGGAAGTTATTCCAATATCAATATATTTAGTTCCAATAATGAAGCTACATTTTTCCATGTTACAGCATACTTCTGAAATGGGATCAGAAATTAGTCTATCACAAAGGAAAAGAATGCAAAATCTATCAAGGTTAAAAAGTCAACGATCATGATTCAGAAATAAATAGCACAATGCATAGGGCAGAATTGAACAATGAGCAGTGATATGCAGGGGGAGGAAGGGTAATTCAGTGGCACAGGTAACTCTGTTACCCAAGACAGAGAAATATTGCAATGGGTATGTTATGCAAATAACCTTGTGATGAAATGGAAATTAGCAACATTATGATAATGCTATTGGTGAATGCAGATGAGAGTAAACAACATAGCACAGTGATTCAGAAATGTACAAAAACATTGTAATGGGTAACAAGTCACCAGTGTGGCTGTACACCATAAAATCCTGGTGAACACTGGCAGTGGCCACATTACTGTGTTAGAGGTGGTAGCAAGATGAGCCAAAATACAGATAATTGAGGTCTTCCTCTCATCCAGGAGCAGGAACAAGCAGGATTATCACCCTCTGCTTTGCCAAATAATCTGATCACATCTAAAATATGGACAGCACAGTGGTGCAGCAGTAGCATTGTCACCTCATACCAAGAGGCTCTCCAGTTCGATTCTCAGCTGGGGTGCCTTATGTGCAGAGTCTGCATGTCCTCCCTGCATTCATGTGGGTTTCCTCTGGGTTCTCCGTTTTCCTCTCACGTTACAAAGACATGTGCCTGGAACATTTCTCCCCAGGCGTCTGCTGAAAATTGGCTTCATTCCAAGTAGGACTTTCACGGTAAACAAATGTTAAATCAACAATATAAATAAATAAATACCATCACTTACATGTCACAGAAATTGTGGATCACTATTGCGTGAACAGAGAGACACAATATAGGAGCTGGTACATATGTGGTGCCCTCACATAAGCACATAGAATGCATGAAATATGGCTTCTTGTTGACACCAAGGTATGTGGAGCACTGATGATCCTTGCTACAGGCATCTTCCAGTGAGTAACTTAGGACACAGTGGGTATACCTTGGGCATCAACTACACAGATACTATGCCAGTTCCTTGATGACATGCTACAGAACAGGGTGGACAGAAACAATGCTATGCAGTCATTTTTTAAATTCTTCATTTACCTGATGTACATGGTACCACTGATTAAACCCAGATATTCATCAAAGCCAAACTGGTATACAGTGATAACAGTATATCAGCTGTTAGAGATTTCATTCCATCATCTGCCAGGTGGTCTGCAATGCTAGGGTACTATACACAATGTGTTTGTGTGACAACTAAGAAGTGTCCACAGTTATCACATCTGGCATATTTCTGACCTATACCAGAAATTTATGTGGGGTATCTGTGGAGGTGGTGCTGCAGTAGCGTTGTCGCCTCACAGTAAGACGCTGTCCGGTTCGATTCTCAGCTAGAGTGTCTTCTGCGTGGAGACATGCGTGAATGGGTGTACCTTCGTCGAAGGCTATGCGTCAGGGCTGGCAACTCGACATGTAAAAATCTACTGCCAATCATTAGCGGACTGGAGTTCTGCTGTGGTGACCCCTAACCGGGAAAAGCCGAAAGACACAACAACAACAACAACCAGAAATTTATGTGGGGTGACTTCCTACAGAGACACCTTATAAGTGATGTCAGAAACGTGTAGGTACTATGGCTCATGATACATATATGCAACCCATAGAGCATGGCTGAGATGCAATACAACCCTGTATATTGCACTATTATAGACTCACAACATCATCAAGCATGTGTTTGAATGGCTGAAAGCCCATTTCCACTGCCTAGACTCTTCTGGTGGTATGATGAAGCACGCTGTGGTGACCTGGAGCAAGATGTTTATTGTCTGCATGATTCTGCATTACATGAGCAGAGGGCTAGAGTAGAGGATCACCATCAGAGGACTAGACAGACAGAAAGACAGACAGACTGGAGCCAACATGCAAGAGGCACTGGTCGTGGAGCTGTCAGAGGAACTGTATGTAGTCACGGGAAATCCATGAGAGGCAAATACTGGCACAGTACACTGTGGCATTGGAAAAGGGGTGGCACCTGGCCCACAACTACTGACAGAAATAGACACAAGAAATATTAAATCTGATGCATGTGATACTACATTCAGGATATGCTGTATAGTGCACTGACTGGCCATGCTGTGCATCAGACATCATAACGCAACAGTAAGAGCAGGTCACAGATTGTCAATATATGCACAGTTGGGGGAGCACAATGACAGAAATTGACAACTGGCAAGACTGAGGACATGGGAAGGGCTGTGTGATATGCACAAGAGACAGGGGGAGCTGGTTATACTATGCAGTGAGGGAATAGTGCTTTTTGGGGGGTAGGTGTCTAGATTTAGCGGGTACTTGCTTAGTATGTGTAAAAGGGGCACAGTTCCTACAGATGTGATTGCACTGTATGTCTGTGGCAAGAGTTTTGGGTTCCCAGTAGGAACAAGATGGACCATGAGCATCTCCAGCCATGGAGGCATTCATTCTGAGGAATAGCATTAGTATCAACACATGCCAGCAAGGATGAATGCCAGCAAGAATGAATACAAGCAATGTGACCTTCTGGTCTTGCCAAGTACCTGACAATCATGTAGGCTACATCTGTGTAGAAGGCCACACTGTCCTGCACCAGGCACATTACTGATATGTGGTGTGGAGAATGTAGCAGTACATGATTTTGACCTACCTGCACTGTGGGGCAAAAATTGTATCAGTCCTGGCATGTTGAGGCAGGCAGCCCCATAGAGGAAGCAAATTACCTATCCATCTGACATTTCTCAGTAAATTTTAACAACAGTACTTCAGCCACCACTCCCTTACTTAAAGGAGTATCTCAAGGCTCCATACTGGCCCCTCTTCTTTTTTCCATTTTTGCAAGCTTATGCTTGATTTTCCCCAACCTCCAGTCTTACTATATGCTGATGATATTGTTATCCTTACCTCTGACTGCACAACCCACTTAATTCAACATGATCTACAAAAAAAGATTTCCTCTTCCTCGTTAACTGGCTCAAAAGCAAAAAAAAAAAAAAAAAAACTATTATTTAACTCCTCAAAAACTAATACTATGCTCTTCACAACCACCACTAAAAGGTAAAAGAACCCAAACTCATGTTTTATTCTTGGCCACCTTAACAATGCCATTGAGCAGGTTAATATTTTCAATACCTAAGAGTCTGGCTTAAGCTGTCACTTAATTTTCACCATCTCCTCAAAAACGTCCAGAAAAGATAAACTCCCTACTCCTCTGGGCCAGCAAAATCTCCTCTTTGTTCTCACACCCAACAAGAAATGCTATTGGCAAAGGAATTCTTCTAGCCCAACATTTGCATTACCTACTTCTTGTAGCATCTGCCTTCAAAAGAAACTCTACCCCCATCCAAACAATCTCAAACTCCATTTGTCACTTCATTACCCTTTCCTCAAAGTAGGAACACCACTGTCTTACATTAGCCAAAGTCAAGTGGCTGCTGCTTCAGCAATTACCCAGTCTACTCCTTGGCTCCTACCTTTTCCAGATCCTGAACAAAAAATCCCGCCCTTCTCTTTCCTCTAAGTTACTTAGACAGGCTCCATTATATATTCACCAGTCTCATAGCTACTCAGGACCTCTCTTTTATAGTTTCATAGTTTGGTACTAGGCTATCTGCCCTGGGGCATTTATAAGCCTAGCCATAGTGATGTGGCTTTCGCCACCCCATGTAATGGTACAAAAGTGTACAGAATAGATTTAGAATACTGTGCCTCTGTCTAGTAGTGACACAGTGAAGACCCCCTTACATAATAGAATTAGTTTACTGTGCCTCTGTCTAGTAGTGACACAGAGATGACCCCTGGGGTAAACCTACGATCTCCCATCCACTCGTCAAGATTTCTCTTGAAGAGAGTCAGTGAGGGGCTCTGCCTAACATGAACTGGGATTCTGTTCCAGAGTATGGGAAGCCTCTGAGTTATGAATCTGTCCCTCCAGCATTTAAGCACCTAAAACCATACTTTAGGACTCTAACTACTCCATTTCCACTTTTGGACTCAAGCTCTGGAAAGATCTTCCCTTAAATCTTAAAGACCTCTCTCTAATTACTCCTCCTTTCTGGCACAACTTAAAAAATATCTAACAGCACAAGCTGCTTGTAAGTGCTCTGCTTCAGGTCACATAACCTAGTCTCACTAATCTCTTGACACATTCTGCCTGTCATTTTTCACTACAGCATCTCTTTGTTAAATCCTAACATGGCTTTACTCTGATGTAAAATTGTACATAGTGGTTTCTGTTGACCATCTCTTCAAATAATTATTTCTATTGTATATTAACTGTTCCTTTGTTTATTAACATGCTGCTTTAGTATAAATAATTCTTATTTTTTCCACTTGATGTGTGTTTACATTCTGGGCTGGAACTGAAATAGGTCCAATGGGATCAGTGCTCTACCCCACTTAAATTGTATAAATAAATAAATACATAAATAAATATTTGTAATCCAACTTCTCACTGATGCAACAACAGTAAAAATAGCAACTTTTCAAAGAATATAAACCAACATATCTTTTATGGTTTGTATTTCTGCCTGAATCTCAGATGTTTCTGTAGTTAGGGTGATGTTGAGCTGATCCCACATCTGGCAGTGGCAGCACCAGGTTCAGATTCTAACTGGGGCACAGTAGCTAATTTGGTGGATATGTAGTATGCATGGCAACTAAATAAATAAAGTATAGAACACATGGTAGCAGTATAACAATTCACCCACAGTCCATTGTTAAAAATGAAAGACAATTTCCCTACTAAAATAATAACAACTGACACACTCTAATAGCATAATTTAAATACCCAGTCAATATGCATAACACAGCAACAGAAGACAATACCAACTGATTTATCATAGTCAAGGATTATGGTTTGGATAAACTATTAACATACTACAGTGACACAAGTCAAGATAGTAGCTAATAATACAAAGAAGTAGGCAAATAGAATGGACAAAGGCATCTGTGCCTCAGTACAAAGACAAAGTCACATAACAGAAATTCAAGAACAGAAAGTTGTTCCAATTTTCTGCTGTGTTGCATTGTAATGATAGAGGTGACATGACAGAATTTATAAAATATTTTTAAGTTAAATATGACACATTCCATTAGCATTCAAAAAAAACTTTCTGCAGCCATTGGTAAATAGCAAAAGTACTATATTTTAAAAGATCATTGAAGCTGAAGCAAAAGTGGTTAGTTCATAACTCCTGAATTCCAGCAATAGCTTTGGTACCTCAGTAAAACTGTTGGGGTCTTGGAAGACGCTCTGAGAACAATATAAATCAGTAATTCATCCAAAAACACACACATCTTCCCACTGCTATACACATAGGTGAATACCAGAAGTAGTTTGTCTATTAAATATTCTTCTAAGTTGAATCAAGACTGGTCAGTTAATAACTCCTGGATTACAGAGATAACTCTGACACCTCAGGAAGACTAGTGGAGGATCTATTAGTACTTGAAGGACTACAAAACGGCAGACATAGAAAAACATACAACTCAGCTACTTCAAACCACCAACTCAGCTACTTCATTTTCCCTATTGTTTTGGCTTCTCATTACTAACCATCGGCCAGCACAGGGTAGCTCTTCACTTAGCATGTATAACAGGTTTCTAGTTGCCTAGACTAAATCTGACACATCCTCAGGGCTGGTGAGTAGATCAGGGTACCTGGGACAGCACCATATTTCCATCCCCAAATTTCATTTCCCTTTGTATGCACAATATGTGCAGAGTCAGATGGCTTTCCAAGATGGCTGCATAATTATCAACAGCTTAAGTTCAGCTGTCTCACTGTGAAAAAAGAAACTGAAAGACAAGAGCCAGAAACTCTATCACTTTTATTAAATTCAGTTACTGGCTAGTGAGTACACTGCCTGGATATCAGCAAATAAGAAACTAGTAGAACCTGAAAGAAAACCAACTAGAAAAAGTGAAGAGAAAACACTGACTAGGGAGAATCCTATACCAGCAAAATGTATTTCAAGCTCAAGCTTTGGTGCAAAACATGGTTTCCAGTAATCTAGAGGAAACAATAAGTCAGATGTGCTCATACATAATTAAAATAAACAAAACACTGTAGGAGAGAGTCAATGTGAATAACAAAAGGCTAGAAAAATGGAAGAAACTTTAAACGGATATTCAGATGAGCTAATAAAACTGCAAAAAAATCAGAGGTTGAAATGGAGAAAAAAAACTGACTGAGTATGACACTGCTCGAGAAAAGATGTTTCGAAAAATATAGAGAGGACAGAGCGTGTAGAGAAAATCTGAGATTTTCTGCTGTACCAGAAAAACTAGAAGGAACAGATGGTATTAATTTCATGAAGGCACAAATAAGCAACTGAAAGATATTCCACAAAAGGAACTGTACTCCAAACTTTACCATGAGAAAGCAGCCAAGATATGTATTAGTAAAGATGCAAATCTACCAGCTGAAAGAGTTGATCCTGACAAAATTGGGGCAAAAGTGCAAAATATTAAAAGTTGGAGGCAGTACAATGTTTGTAGAAAATAATTGCTCACTGTATACCAGGCAGACGAGAAATAATATTATTCCAGAATCAGGGAATGTTCAGAGGCAGGTGGGAGATTCAAGCTGCTGTATCCAGTTGTCTTCAGAATAAGAATATTTTCCTACAGGATCAATGTCATTTTTAATGCAGAACAGGGTAAGGAGGAAATACAAAAGTTTGTTCAACAAAAAGTGAGCCATCAAGCAGAACATGACTCTGCTTCTCATTCTTTTGAAAACAAAGCACATGGAAAGACTTTGCCAGTGAAATATTTTCCATTGTTCCAAAGGAAAATTATTAAGAGACAGATAAAAGTATAGAAGTTGAACTCGAAGAATTTGGAGTACTTTGGAATCAAACCAGAGACTGGAGTTGGGACATGAAGATGAACAGGAAGAAGACCAGCAACATGAAAATTAGTGACTAAATGTGAGACTGCAAAGCATCAAATGCATTTGTGAAATATGGCTGTGCAAGAAAGAGTGGAAAGAATAGACTTTTGTTAACTTTGTTAAACTTGTAGGGAATTGAAAAAACATTGCCTCACTTTATGTCATTAATGTTTGTAAGGCCACTGAGGGGGAAGAGAAAGAAGAAGAAAAAAGGTAACTGTAAATAAAATAATTTCTGTTCTTAACAGTATTTCTGTGAAACTTTCCATGATATAAATTGCATGATTTATAGTAAAGTCTTTTTAGTTGTTGTTGCTGTACTTAATAAAGCTACTAAAGCAAAGAGATACCATTGTCTTTATTTATTCTTTTTTAGTATTAAGATATGTCAGCATTATGATGCAAAAAGAGAAAAATGCCAGACAAAAGCATGTTTAAGTTAATAAGCTGCACTCTTGAGATGTTGATATAAGGGATGAGGTGCAAAAGTACACATCATAATATATGTAGAGCTGATATGTTTTCTCTTACTTTTGCATAGTGAATGTCTGGATTAAGACACTTAGCTTAATCTGATAACAAGATGTAAGTGGAAGCAAGTAAATAATAAAACATTGAAAATAATGAACAATTTTCCTTTAGCAAAAACAAAAAATGTTTCAGTTTGTCCTTAGAAGCCTGCAGCTTAGGGCTACCTTTTCTTCCCTTTCATTTCCATAGGGGAATAAAAGAAAGTCAAAGCAGTGATTTCTTCAGTGCTAAAAGTTAATGTTTTCTGAAAGCAGTCAAGTTGTTTTTCATATCTGGGAGGGGAATAAAGATAAAAAAAGAACAGATGCCATTTAGAGTAAGTAGATGCACAGGCATAATGTGTGTCTTAGCATGGATAACCTCAACTTTAGGTGAATTAAGGCCTGCATTTTCAGCTGTCTGTCTGGGAAAATTGTTTATACTAAGAGGGTTAAACTTTGTTATTTGAAGACGTACATAGTTTTGTGTGTTTGTATTTAAGTTAAAAAGTAATAGGGGTGTTCTGAGTGTGTATTTTTGAGGATTTTCAGTAAAACAAAAAGTCTTGTAAAATGTGGCATAGTTTCCAGTATTGATAATAAGACAAACCTGCATAAAGTACTGACCTGCCAAATATTAGTGGGACAACACATCACAAAAGCTGGAAATACATATTTAAAAAACCTGTCATATATAATAGGTAGGAATGATAATGACGGCAACACTTTTCATATTGTCTTGTAATGTGAATGGTCTCAGGAGTATAGATAAAAAGGAAAGAGTATTGAATTATATTAAAAAATGTACAGTGCAAATATCAATACTGCAGGAGACACATTTGGAAGAAATGTGCATGTAAATTTGACAAAGAGAGGATTTCAGAATGGATATTTTGGGTCAGGGACAGAGGAAAAGGGGAGTAATTACACTAAATGCTAGAACAGCACCAATAGTGATAAATGAGAAAAAAGACAATAATGGTAGATTTGTGGTAGTGAGGGGCTATTGACAAGGGAGGATTACAATGGCAAATATTTATATCTCACCAAAAATTTTATTATGGAGCTTAAAACAGGTGCTTTAGGGGGGACTTCATGCCAAATACCTTTGGCTAGGGTTCACCTTGATTGGGAGGGTAGAAAAGGAAACAAGTAAGTAGGTTTGTTTTAAAGATATCCCTGCAGATATCCTGATAGGGAATGATTTTGATAATGCAGTACCTTGTGTGCATGCAGTTACATGCAGTCAGGCTTGGAGACAAGCATGTAGGTCTGGTAGCCTGGGGGGATCCAGACAGACCACACACTTGAATCCAGGACTGGTGAGGTGGTTACTTCAGGGAGGGAGCCACCCTGCAGCAGTGAGTCTGAAGGTGAGCCACAATTGCTTGTGGATACTGATGTTCCCTTGGAAAGAGTACTGCTAGGGCAGAGGTGAGAAGCAGTACTCAGGCTGACAGTGAGGCACTCATCTGAGAGGAAATAAGACTTCCTATGGAAGGGAGCTGGGAAGGGTTACAAAGAGAGAGTTGAGACATGCTTATCTGTCAGACCCTACATTACAAGGCTTGAGGAAGGTAGCCAGGGAGGCACCTGATTCCCAAGGAAAGGGGAATCAGTATATTGGGACAAAGGCTTACCATATAGAGAGTGGAGCCCTGAGGGAGGGCTAGAGGGTGAGAGGATACAGCAGTTGGTAGTGCTCAAAGTGCATCTGGCACTTCTATCCATAGCGCATGACATTCCATCTTCAGGTCATATGGGCATAAAGTGTACAAAGAGACGCATTATGCAGAACTTTTTTGGCCTGGGATTTCCAGGGATGTAACAGAGTACTGCAGGACCTGTGACCAGTGCTAAGAGATAGGCAAGACAGGAGACAAGGTCAAAGCACCTTTCATACCTTTGCCTTTCACTGACAAGCCATTTCAGAGGGGAGCTATGGATATTGTAGGGCCTCTGAATACCCCAGGTTCCAAATGGAAGAAGTATATCCTAGTGACAGTAGATTATGCTACCAGATACCCTGAGGAAGTGGCTCTGTCCTCCATCAAGGCAGACAAGGTAGCAAATGCTTTGTTAGAGATTTTCAGCAGGGTAGGTTTCCCAAAAGAAATACTGACTGACAGAGGTTCCAATTTCTTGTCTGACCTGCTGGCTTGTCTGTGGAAGCACTGTGGGGTGAAGCTCCTAAAGATCTCCCCCTACCATCCCCAGACTAATGATCTAGTGGAGAGGTTAAACTCTACACTAAAGACCATGCTAATGGCATTTGCAGACCAGTTTAAGAGGGAGTGGAACAAATATTTGCCCTACCTTTTGTTTGCTTACAGAGAAGTACCCCAGGAATCCACAGATTTTTCACCCTTTGAGATGCTGCATGGGCATAGGGTGAGGGGACTTCTAGATTTGATTCACAATGAGTGGGAGGGTGAGTGTGAATCCCACAAGGAGTTTGTTGAGACATATGTCCTAAACCTGCGGACAAGGATCAGGGAATCCATGGGCTTGGCCCAGTAGAACCTGGCAGAAGCCCAACAGTAGCAAAAGGTCTGGTATGACAGGACTGCTGGAGTTAGAGAGTATGCCATGGGGCAGCAGGTTATGGTTCTTATTACTGTCAGACACAACAAGCTAAAGGCAGCTTGGCAGGGACCCTTCAAATTGGTAAGGAAGCTTGGTTATGTTAACTACATGGTAGAACTGCTAGGCAGGAGGCAGTAGCACAAACTCTACCATGTGAACATAATGAAACTTTAACATGATAGGGAGACCCTGGTGCTAAGTATCTGAAGTAGAAGACAGGGGAAGTCTGAGAGAGATCTATGGCTGCAGGGAGCTAGCCAGTGAAATCCCAAATTACTATGGTGGAGCCTAGGGTTGCAGGTATATGATATGAAAGTGTAGCACTGTAATGGAGTCAGCAAAGCAAAGACAGCTGGAATCTCAAGACAGGGTATGGGGTAAGGTATTCCCAGATAGGCTCATTTCTCAAGGGTCACTTGAAAAACTAGCTTGAGTTTTTAAGGGGGGGGGTTAAAGAGTGACAAAGGGAGATACTGTCAGCAGAGCTATTTGGAATTTTGTAAATAATTATATGTCATTTGTGAATATCAACATGATTTATGTAAGATGCTTGTGTTACAAATGTATTAGAACTGCATGTCATGTGTATATCAAACTGCTGGTACAGAAGTGGGTGTTGAAAAGGTTTTTACAAATGCTGTTTGAACTGTAACCACAGTGTGCCCTACTGGAATAGAAGAGAAATGTCCATGCACTATTGTAACTGTTTAAATGTATATATTTTAACAGTGGAAACTGAAATACAGGAGGTTAACTTCAGAAATATAGCTGAAATTGAATTACTTTATGGCTATACCATAAAAGATGGTATATTTCAGTATTCAATGCAGTTAGACACAGAGTGTGCTGAAAGGCTTTTTGTATTGTCTTAGGAGTGAATTAATTACTAGTTTTGAAATGTGAAGGAATGCAATGGTTTTATGACTTCCAGCATCTGCCAAAAATCTGAGGTCTATGTATTTTCACAGGTAGTTGCTAAATACTGCCAGATTCCAGCAGTGGGGGTTCCACCTGGGATAGAGTCAGATGACAAGAAATTATGTCATTCTGCAAGCTATCCAAGCAGTAATATTTGAGATATTAAGTTGAGAACTGTCTCAGAGACACTTCATTCTGTATTCTGTCTTGGATTTGACAACAACAAGAACCATTCACCACACATCTGCCTTGTTCTGATGAAGTAAGTTTCTAGGGAAAAGTGTAATTCTCTTAGATATAGTCAGGAATATAGTGAAGCTTAGTTTAGACATTTTTCTTTATTTATTTGAGACTGTACTGCAATGCTGTTTTAAATATTTCCTGTGATTTTGAACTCCGAGGTGTGAATATACCCTGAGTATTTTCTTGTTCTTTTATTATTTATTTATTTACTATTAAATATATTTAAACCTTTCATTGTGGTTGATCTGTCTAGAGATATTTAAGTTTTGAGAGTACTTGCATATTTATTGGTGACACTCTGTGGGCCACTCCTAATAGCCTTACTCTTGGTCAAGCTATCATTTATATTAATATTAATATTACACAGTAAGGTTGGACACCCTTTAAGGGCCTTAAAGTAGCTGAAAAAGAGGTGGCTGGTGGCAGTGATAGCTACCTTATAGTTTGGGCAAAAGGGGGCATAGCTAGTAAACCTGTGCCAACCTTTGCCAGGTGTGTGTCTGTGTGTCTGTGTGTCTGTGTGTGTGTGTTTGTGTGTGTGCGTTTGTGTGCGTGTGTGTGTGAAGAGTGTGCGTGTTAGCTACTTGGGCAGGGCCACAAAGCACTGATTGGACAGAGAGGGTGCTGGAGGTCTTGGCTTGGCCACTCAGCTGAGATCTCATCTCTGTAGCTGTGCCAGTGGGAGTCTTATTGGGGGATCTGGAGAAAGAGGGAGATACCACCCCTGGACTGACCGTGGTCTTTGTGTGCCCTCAACGGAAATTGCACAGAGAGCTGCATCTGGAAATACTGTGTGTGTATTTGCCATCCTTTCCCAGTGTACATCCCCCACTGGTGCCAGTGGTGAGGATTGAGGCTCATTGATGACTGGTCCAGTGGTGGGTCATCATACCTGACCACTGGACCAGTAATCAAGGAGCCTCCATTTACCAACCCCAACCCTCACAACAAAGCCTGTCTTGTCAATAGCCAATGTCTACCAGTCTTCACACTATCAAACCTATCCCACCCCTTCAAGAATATGAACCACAGCCCAAGATTTAGTGAATTCACATAACCCTGTCAGCTATACACTATACTAATCACAGCTAAATCTTCCATGACCAACAGAACTGCCTCACTTTGTTCCAGAGCCTGAACCAAATAAGTCAACAATCCTTCCATGCAGCAAGCATCTAATCCTTCTAATCCAACCTGACACACCTCATTTAGCAACACTAGCAACCCATACCACTGCCATATTAACCAAGTGCAAATGAACGCTATTCCCCACAACTTCTCTTGCTAAACCTATGCTGCCAACTAAAGTGAAACTAACTGCAAAATTCAACATCCGTCCTCCAATTATCCTACTCTCCTGCTGGCCAACAAGCCACAAACCAATCCCCCCACAAAATATGCCCCCAACCCAATGCCTCCTGCCACAGTTGTAAACAAATGCAAATTCCTATGAACAACCCAATCTGTCTGACAAAGCTCAACAACATCCTTAACCCACTGCCTGTTCTTGGATTTCCCCCTTAAATATTTTCTTTTCATGTGTTACCTTTGTATCCAGTAAAGAAACAAACCCTGGACTACATCTGCTAGGAGTCCCAAAAGAATGCCTTGCTTAAGCATTCTAACTTCAGCCTAGCCAATGGAACACCCAGTTCCTCACCTATCCCCAAAAACACCCACATGCCTGCAATGTTCCATCAAACCCTACCCACTCTTAAAAACTCATACGTATAATGCACCACTTCCTAGCAGCCCAAAGGAAAGAATCAGATAAATCCAATAACCTCTCTAGCCCCCATTCCTACTCTACCAAACCTTCACAATCCCTTTCTTCCTCTATGAGATGAAGATTCCTGCAAACTGACCCCCCCTTGATTCAATAGAAGATCCTTAAGAAAAAAATCAATCTATTAATTCATACGCAACTTCTGAATCAGGAAATAGTGTGAGCAAGTGACGCAATACCCATACATTAATGAGAAAATGCATCCCCCAGTCTTCCATTTGACCCATGGAAAAAAAAAGAAACCCCTTTTCTCTACCCCTGAAAATTCCCTTTACCCCAGGTACCCTGAAATCCAGTTAACAAAGATAGTCTTCACAATTCAGGCTGCTGCAAATTCAGTTAACCAACATGCCTTCCTGTCTGTCACCTGCACAGCTGAATACATAACTGCATACTTCAAGCAAGTGTGCAAAACCTATACACCACTCACAAACACACTCCAGCATCAGGGCTGGTAACTCGGCACGTAAAAATCAACTACCAATCATTAGCGGACCGGAGTTCCGCTGTGGCGACCCCTAACCGGGAAAAGCCGAAAGACACAACAACAACAACAACTTTCATGTAATATGTTTAAGTTCTTCTCCCAGGCCTCTACTGAAAATAGATCATTGTCCAGTTAGACTCTCTTGTTACCATGAAATATTTTTAATATGCTACTGTGACAAAGCCTCAACCTTTACTGTAGACTTTTATCCATGAACACAGATTCTGGAACTGTGAGGTATAAAGAGTAAAATAATCCATGGAGGTAAAGTGAGTGTGCTTTAAATATGGCATCATTTTAGCTATGGCAACATGTATGCAAATGCTATGTCAAGAAAAGAAAAATTGACCAACCCAATCTGACTGTAACTATTGCACAAACAAGTTGAAACCTATTAGCCAGCTTTAAGCCATGGTGTTGTACTGCTCAGAGGTATGCATAAGATGACTTACAAGTGTTAACATTAGCACTTCATAGGTCACCAAGGCTCACCCCCCCCCCTCACCCACAATGGTTACCGCTGCACTGCCCATGTACAGAGAGTAACCATTACTCGTGGATGCCTCACAATCTGCAAAACTTGCTCTTCACCACAAAAAAACATCCCAACAACCAAGGTCTGTGATTTGTTTCAACCCCCCCCCAACAAACAACAAACCAACCGAGAGGATCTCCAAATCAAAAAATTTGAACCAAGCCACAAACAAAAGTGGGACAAAGGCCCACAAATAGGTCCAGTTGTAAACACCGCTACTACAAACTTAGAAAGCCGATAGAACAGGTTCTACATTAGCATGAATCCTCCAAAGGTTATGAAGACTAAAACTCAAATGCCTGTCATTATTTTATACTTCACTCTTTAATGATTTGTCACTAATTTGCCAGAAAACCACAATTTCATGAGATGGACCACAAATATGAAGCAAACTGTGGACATCCTGTAAAAAACTGCAGAGACAAGAGGTGATGCCCTGTAGTGTATGAAATACCCCTGACCACCGCTGCCATGAAAACAAAACAGTCTGTCCAACAAGATACACCACAGCAGTAAAAAATACGGGTGAATTCAACCCTAGTACCAAATGATGAGCAAGATGACAAGACATTCCACCGAAACTCAAAGGGAGCAATAATACCACTACCAACTCCTCCTGAACCAACAAAACAGAACATTACTTCAAGCCCACTCTCCATCAATTAACCCACCCAACAAAATAAACAACAAACAATCTGTCTGGTTTGAATTATACTGAACAAACCAAGTCATATTATTTTATGAGGGAGTATGTATGAAGAAACTGCTGCATGATAAAGAGAAACACAACTGATAGTTGACAACATCGAATAACACATCAACACTCCAGCAGAGATGAAAGAAATGCCCTGACAGATTCAGTTCAACAGAACAAAAAAAGAACAAATTGAAGGCATAGGTCTGAAAATAACTCCCTGTTTATACCCCTTGACATCCTTTTTTTTTTTTTTTTTTTTTTTTCTTTTTGTGTGTGTGTGTCCTGACATCTTTAAAATACTTCCCCCAGGGTATTTAATTGTCCAACATATAAATCTGGAATTCTAATGTAGCATCAGATCCAAAATGGAACCGTCAGCAAATGTTCCTTTCACCAGGCTGTCCAAATGGCACACACGAATGACTGAATGGCAAGCAAACACCTCTCTCCACCACAGTTGCAACAGGAGTAAACTCAGTCCATTTGTGGCAAATGGTACAGCCATGTCATATTCCCATCTGACACAGACCCAGGACACCAATGGCTACTAGGATCCCTCAGTACAAATGCACACATGCACAAAATGCTGAGCATGAGTGTGCCATGGCCTGTGAAAAGATCCAACAACAGCTGCAAGCCCCAATAAGCACAAAACCAAAAGAGGCACCAAATAAACACAGGCAGCAAATGGCAAATGAAAAATGCAACACAATATGGAGAAATAACTTCACGCGTACACAGCACTGGAACCAGTACTGACACAATCCCCCCAATTCAACACCGGAGATGAGCCATAATCCCAAAACCACAAATGAAAACAAGAAAACATCAACACCAAGAGAAAAAAAAAAAAACAAGTTAAACTACACTGACCAAAATTATAAGAAAATAGCCTAGCCACCATACCATCCACATCCACTTCACAAATGATCACAGCTACTTACCAACTTTACCCCTTCCATCAAAGTCAAAGGCTTATTTGCTCCACAGCACCTCATGGTCATCATGGATTTAATACTTGCAGTAGCAAGTTCATGCCAAAATGTGATTCCTTACCCAGTTACACTTGCATAAACCCAGTTAAGCCCCTCCCTACTCTTACCTCATTTCCTCCTAATCTCCCTACATTTCCATTTAACCCTTTCATCACTCCCAGTTAGTTTCATTCCGTACCATTACTATATCTATCTGACCCCAACCTGAAGATGTCAGTGGACATTGGTTTGTTGCCAGACCTCATTCATGGAAGACTTAATTGTGCCAAGGTTAGAGGTAGACAAGGCTCAACAGCTAACAGTTAAGACAGGAGGTGATGAGATACAAACAGTGATGTGTAAGCAATCTTCAGAAAAGTCTCAGGACCAGATAGTATTCCTGCAGGTGTTTGGAGATTAGGAGGGAAGAAAGTGGTAAAGATGTAGAAGATAGGGAAAGCACCAACATCTTGGAAAAAGGTTATGGTGTTTGTGTTACCTAAAAATGACAAAGACTCTTAAGACCCAGCTTTATATAGGCCTATTTCAATTTTAAACCATGATTATAAAGTATTCATGTCTATATTAGCTAAAAGAGTGGCAAAGCTGATGCCAAAAGTGATAGATATGGATCAGTGGGGTTTTTTGGAGGAGAGGCAAACATTTGACAACAATAATAGAACAATGATGACCCAGAGAGAAGCAGAATGTAAGAAATAGGTTCATAGGTTCATAGGTTTATAGGTAGGTACTAGGCTATTGGCCCAAGGCCCTAAGTAAACCTTGCCAACAAGGTTCCCTGGCTTATGCCACCCAAGAAAGTTATTTTCCTGTGTCACTGTCAGCAGAGCCACAGAAGTGATCCCCGGGTGTATTTCCTATTTCTCATCCACTCATCAAGATTTTTCTTGAAGAGTACTAATAAGGAACATTGCTTGACATAGATGGGTAGCTTGTTCCAGAGTATGGGAAGTCTCTGGGACAGGAATCTATCTTTCCAGCATGTCCTGTTTATTGTGGTGACAAAGTTTAGGTCCCTAGAGGGTGTAGCCCAGAGGGATTGGGATTTCTTTAGGTGTAGCATGTCCAACAGCTCTGCGTTTGACATAGCTTTATATGTTAGACAGAGATCACCTCAGAGTAGACGATATGCTATGGAGTAAAGCTGCAGTTTTTTGAGATGGTCAGGGTAGGGCATCTGTTTGAGGTCAGTAATCCTTTTTGTGAGGTACTTCTGTGGCCTTTCCAGCTGCTGCAGATGTCTTTTGAGGTACATTCCAAAAGGGGCATTGCACTCTATAATGGGTCTAATGAGTGTCGAGTAGAGGGGAACAATTACCTCTTTTTTTCTGGATGAGAACCCTTTTGTGATGATGTGTGCCATGTAGAAGGACTTCCTGACTACTGTGGCAATGTGATTAACAAAGGAGAGACTACTGTCCACCTGGGTCCCAAGGTCTCTTTTCACACATTCAGTGTTAAGTAGACTGCTGCCTATGTGGTAGTTCATGGGTACAGAGTTTTTACCAAAGGGGATGACAATGCACATTTTGGCATTGAACTTTAGGCCATGGCTCTGACACCAGGCATCTGTCTCAGTGAGGCCCTTCTGTATGATGTCCACATCATTTGGGAACTCAGCTATGGCTCCTACTTTGCAGTCATCTGCAAACGTCATTAGCCAGAGGCCTTCTGTGTTAGCCTGTACTTCAGAGAAGTAGATACCAAACAGGAGAGGTCCCAGGACTGAACCCTGTGGTACTCCACTTGTCACTGGTTTGAAGTCAGATTTGGAGTCTGCAACTTTTACAGTGTGGGTTCTGTCAGAGAGCCAGTTAGCAACCCATCTTGTGATGTAGGGATTTATACCTAGTTAAGGGAGTTTAGCTATAATTCTAGAATGGGGAATGGTGTCAAAAGCCTTGCTGAGGTCATGATAGGCTGTGTGAACCACCTTACCCTCGTCTACAGCTTTGGTGACTGCCTCAAAGAAGTCGATCAGGTTCAGGAGGAATGCTCTGCCTTTCACAAACCCGAACTGGGTGGGGTACAGAGTTTGGAGGTTACCAATGTCTTTGTTTATGAGTTCCATGATGATATGTTCCATGGCCTTGCAGACCAGGCTCATCAGGCTAATAGGGCGATAGTTCCTGGGGTCAGTGGTGGCTCCCCTTTTGTGGAGTGGGATAACTGTTGCTGTGTGACATTCAGTGGGTACAAAGCCTGATGTGAGGCTATGACTGAACATGGTGCTTAGGTGGTGAGCCAGTTCATTCTGAAGTTCATGTAAAATGCAGCCTGGGATGTTGTCGGGTCTCATGGATGCTGTGTTTTTGGCTTTAGAGAGTGCAGATTTTACCTAAGTAGTTGTGATTGCAGGGACTCTGCATTCTTCCTGTATAGATATGGGCCCAATAGGGGGTGAGAGGGGGGTAATGTTCGCACTGAATCCATCTGCCAGGATGTTGGCAATATCAGTTGGTTCTGTAATTTTAGCGCCGTCATGCTATAACTCAGAGCAGATCTGGGTGTTGCCATTGAGATTCTTGACACAGCTAAAGAATGCTTTGTGGTTGCCCTTAGAATCAGTGGCAATTTTGTTTTTGTAGCTAGCTTTGGAGGATCTTATAAAGGATCTCTGCTTCTTATTGAGGCTGACAAGGGAGCTCCTCCACTCATGGGATTTTACTCTCTTTTGCAACAGTTTCTTCCTTCTGTTGTACAGTTTGTTTATGGCAGGGGACCACCAGATTGGTTTCCTTTTTTGGAGGATAGTGTCTTGGTTCTGTTTGGGATAGCATGATCCATGCACTCGTGTAAGTGTTTATAGAGTGCATTTGTGTAGGATTCAGCAGTCGTAACTGTATTGTCCATCTGCATGGGTGTCATGAAGTTCACCACTTCTGTCTTAAGAAGCATGAAGTTGGCTTTGGAGAAATGTTTTACCGTGGTTTCCTTAATGGGGGGTGGGATGTGGATATCTAGGGTGATTAGCTTATGTTCAGATCAGACCAATGAGGAGTTGACTTCAGGTGTGGAACACCGGTCACTCATGTTGGTAATGACTAGGTCTAGGATATTGTTGCCCTGGTGGGGGTGTGGATAAGTTGATCCAGGGCATTGGAATTTATGAATTCCAGAAAGCATTGTGCGAAGGAGTTGGTACATGAGTAGTTTTCCCAGTTAATGGTGGGGTAGTTGAAATCGCTTATTATTAGGGTGTTTGGTTGAACCCTAATATTTCCCAATATATCAAGAAAAGAGGAGTGGGAATCCTGGGGTATGGTGGGGGATCTGTAGCAAGCTACAATTTGGATTGCAGTTTTGCCCAGAGTTAGTTGCACTTGGATAACCTCGGATGCATTATGCTGCACAACTAGCCTGGAGGTATGGATACCCTTAATGAATATGGACACACCTCTGCCTTTGGTGTTCTGGTCCAGGTTACATGGCTGAAAAGTGTGGTATGAGTTATACCCTGGTAGTGCAGGGGTGCTTTCTTTGGAGCCTTCACCCAGGTCTCAGTCACTGCACAGATATCAATGTTCTCCATTTTAAGGAGTGCCTCGAGTGAGTGCATTTTGAGATTTAGACTTCTGGCATTGAGTAGCATTACCCTCAGTTTTTGCTTGCCTGTTCCTGTTATGGTGGTGAATTTGTCATTTGAACCTTGCCTAAAAAAGGCACTATAGGAGCAGCAAGAGTCTTAGCCAGTATCTGGAATCCCAGGAGAGACAGGTGCAGGCCATCTCAGGCAAAGCATCATGGTCTGTTGACCATGTCGTCCCAGGCAGACAGATACTGGATCCCCTTAGAATGACACCAGAAGCTTAGCCAATTGTTGAATTGTTGGTGTGTCTTGATGCATGGAAAACATTTGGCAGAGTAAGCTGGGACTTTATGAAAAGAGCATTTGAAGCATTTGCATTCCCTGATACGATAATATGGTTAACTATAATGCATCACTCAATCCACATTTTCCGCCATAGAGACATGGCTCCACAACAACCATCTGTCACTAAATTCCAATAAATCCAATTTCATAATATTTACTCACAAGAAAAATACTTCCATCAACAAATCTCAGTTTACCATACTTTCCCTGAACTGCACAAAAATCAAAATAGTTAGCGACACCAAACTACTGGGAGTCATAACTGATGAAAGCCCAAAATTTGATCTACACATACAACATAATATTCAAAAGACACACCAAAAACTGGGCCTTCTTTACAGGCATAAACATTTCCTTTCTCTCCCTACTAAACAAGTATTTGTTTCCACCTATCTACTTCCTTCTCTTATCTACCACACCCCCATGCTAACCAACCTCCAATCCTCACATGCTATAGCAAAATTGCAAAGTTCACAACAAATACCTGCCTATCCATCCACTATGGCACACCTCTAAAATCACTAAATTGCATTTGAGGTACTGAGTGTTATAAAAGAAATAAGATAACGGAAAGATTGATCTTTAGAAAAGCAAAGGAGTAAATTACATAAAAGTAAATGGAAACTGTGGGAACAGTACATGCATAAAAATGTTCAGTAGGAGGAGGAGGAGTGAGGTTTAAGGGAAGGCAGGAATTCAGTATTTTTTTTGTAATGTTGGACTGATGATAGTACCAAAGAAAATATACGTGATATATATTGTATTAAAATGGAAAAATGTTAAAATGGTTTATTTTCTTTCCTGTTAATGTATGTTTGCCTATATCTTAAGTGATAATTTAATAAACTTGTTAAAAAAGACAATCAGTCACACAGCAGTCCACTCAAACTAAGGATCACATACAGCAGGGCTCACTGGCAGACATTCACTTCTCCTTTGATAACTGGAAGTGCTGTTTGTTGCCCTGATTTTGATTTTTGACTATAAATAGTCCTCTTCCAATGTAAAACAAAACACTAGCAACATAAATTATTAACAAGCAGCCCTTTTCCAGTCCAAACTGAATGACAGTAACCTAAGCCATTTTCAATAAGCATGTCATAAATGCAGCCAAGATTTTGGTTCTGAGTGGAATCCTTCATCTCCAAGAATGATGCCTAGTACAAAGAAAAGATACTTAACTTCACCAATTTGCTGAACGGTTAAAGTCATTCCAGTGTTATCCAATATGTGTCAACATGGGATGGAATGCTTGACTTTCCTACTTGCTTTACAAAGGATGTCCTGCACCTCCCATTCCAGGCCTTCCATAGGTTCATAGGTATTTACTAGGCTAAGAACCACAAGGGCCTTTTTAAGCCTAGCCATGCATTCCAAATCTCTGACAAGTTCTGATACCCTTGATAAGTTTAAGCATGGGTCTGGGAGATGAACCATTTACAGGTTACCTGTTTGTATGAGAGACACAGGTGCCAAACCAGGGATGAATTTCCAGTTTCCCATCCAATTGTCCAAGTTGCACTTGAATTGGGTTAGGGAAGAACTCAGCTTCATATCGATGGGGAGCCTGTTCCATAGACAGGGTAGTCTCGGGGATACATACCTATTTCTTCAGCAGGTCCTATTTATATCATAGGCAAGGTTTAAGTCTTTAGAATGGGTAATTCTGGTACTGTTTGTTTTGTGGATATGCAGGAGGTCCATCAGACATTGTCCTGTATGCCAGGCATATATCTCCCCTCAAAAGCCTGTAGGAGACAGAATGCAGGTATAGGGCCTTGAGGCGGTCTGCATAGGACATATTACTTATTCTCTGTATTCTTTTAGTGAGAAACCTCTGTGGATGTTCCATTTGTTGGATATGCCTGGTTAGATACATACCAAAGGGGGTATTGTACTCAGTGACAGGTCTGATGAATACTAAATACAGTGGAACAATGACTTCCTTGGGCTTAGATGCCATACTTTTGCTTATAAGTTGTGCAACACAGAATAATTTCCTCACCGCTGTAGACACATGATGATCATAGGCTAGATTACTATGTGTGTCCCTAAGTCTCTGACTACTGGGTCAACTCTAAAGGGTGCATTGTCAATATAATAGTTACCAGGGATGGATGACTTCCCAAAGGATACTATTATGCATTTCTTGGCATTTGGTTTTAGTCTATGGCTGTGACACCAGCTTTTTGTCTGTGTCAGCCCCTCCTGGAGAACATTTGCATCAGTGTGAGATTCAATGACAGCTCCTAATTTGCAATCATCTGCAAATTTAGTCAGCCAGAGATGCCAAAAAGGAGCGGTCCAAGGACTGATCCCTGAGGGACTCCACTTGTGAGTAGCCTCTTTGTAGAGGTGGACGACCCAATTCTAACTTCCTGGATGCTGTCTGTGAGCCAATTGTCTATCCACCGGGTGACATGGGTTTATACCTAACCTCTTGAGTTTGTCAACAGTGCCTGAGTAGGGTATTGTGTCAAATGCCTTGGCCAGATCAAGGTAGGCAATGTGAAAGATTTTGCCATCATCCATTGCTTTGGTGACCTCAGAAAAGTTCACCAGGTTCAGTAGGCATGATCTGCCCTTGACGAAACCAAACTGGGTTGGGTCCAGTATTGGGAGGTTTACTGCATCTCTACTGATCACCTCCATGATAATTCTTTCCATGGCTTTACATGTAAGACTAGTGAAACTTATGGGTCTGTAGTTTACAGGGTCTGTAGATGGCCCACCTTTGTTTAGAGGGATGACTGTTGCCTTTCTCCATTCATGAGGCACTAAGCCTGTTTGAGGCTACAGTTAAACAGTAATTCCACAGGCCCTGATAGGTCATGTTTCATGCTATTTAGAAAGCATCCTGAGATATAATCTGGGCCCACTGATGGCGGTGTCTTGGTCTTAGAGACAGCAGTAAGGATCTGTTCCCTAGTGATAGTAGGGAGAGTTATATTATAGCAATAACCCACGCCTGGGTGTGGGTAATGCTGAATTTACCCACGGTTGGTGTGGTTTGGTCCCGAGGGCGAAGCCCAAGGGACCAAACAAAGACAACCGTGGGTAAATCCAGCATTACCCACACCCAGAAGTGGGTTATTGCTATTATAATGACATTATTTAAGAAAGAAATAATTACTTTTCTTAAATAATGGCATTGTATATGCCTCTTGCTGCCCTTCCGCAGCTGTCTGGTGTTCACGGCAGTTCTGATGTACTGCGCATGCCTCGCAGTACATCAGAGTGTGGGCAAAAGCAACGGAGAACCAAGATCTCCGTTGCTTTTACTATCGCTATGTTAAATGGGTTTAACATAGCGAGACAGCTTTAAAATAAGCAACGGAGATCTCCGTTGCTTATTTTAAACTGTCTCGCATGTTAAACTCATTTAACATAGCGAGACAGGTTAAAAAAAAAAGCAACGGAGATCGCAAGATTTCCATTGCTTTTTACACACTGTGTCGCTATGTTAAAGGAGTTTAACATAGCGAGACATTTAAAAAGCAACGGAGATCTGCGTTGCTTTTTTTAAACCTGTGTCGCTATGTTAAACTCTTTTAACATAGCGAGACATTGTTTTATAATAACAGAAAAAGTCCGGGCGACCGGACCTTTTTCCGTTAGTATATTGAGGGATTTACAACGGGCACGCTGGTTGGGCTGGCCAATCAGCATGCACGTTTTAGAGGAGGCATTGTATAATTGTTGATATTTCCCAAGGGAGGGTTGGGGGTGGAGAGAGAGGAGTAAAGTTGGAGCTGAATTCATCAGCCAGGAAGTTTGTTATATCTTCTGGCTCAGTATAGGTGGCTCCATTTACAATGAGCTCTGTACACAATTGTGTATTGCCTTTGAGGTTGCTGACATAGCTAAAGAATGCTTTGTGGTTGTCCTTTGCCTGGGATCCCAAACTTACCTCAAATTTGGCTTTGGTAGACTTTATTTGTTCTCTGAGTTGTTTGCTTAGTTTGATGAGAGTGCTTTTATCCTGCTGGGTGCTGCTCCTCCTAATTTTTTGCCACAATTTTCTTCCTCCTGTTATACATCTGATTGATTTTGTGATTCCACCAGGTTGGCTTGTTTTTTGAGTTAGTTCTTTACTTCTTCCTGGTGGGTACAGCTGCCTCCATGCAGCTATTAACATGCTTGTACAGGGTCTCTGTGAACAGTTCTGCTTAGGCAGAAGTGTTCTCAGGGTTTATAGGGGCTTGAAATTTTGCCAGGTTCTCACTTAATAGCAGGAGGTTAACCATAAAATAGTTCCCGAATATTCCTGGTTTAGCTGGGGGTCCAGGTTTTATTTTTACTTCAAAGGAGACCATTTTGTGGTCTGACCTTACCAGGGAAGACATTACAGTAGGGGGTGTGCAGCACTCTCCCATATTAGTGAGGGCCAGATCCAGCATGGTTGCCCCCCTGGTTGGTGTGTTGACTATCTGGTCTAGGGTGTTTGTGTTTACAAAATCCAGGAATCTCTGTGCATGTAGATTTGATGTTGTATAGGATTCCCAGTTAATAGTAGGGTAATTAAAGTCACCCATGAATATGGTATTGGGTTGGATGGTTAGTGTTTTTAATAAGTTTAAATACATGGTATGGGTTTCCTGGGTCATAGAGGGGGACCTATACGTAGCTTGCAAGGAAGCTGTATTGGATTTTACCTGTGGTGATTTGAACATGGAGCAGCTCAAGTGCATTGTCCTGTTTGACCAGCCTTAAAGTATATTTATTTTTTATGTAAATAAAGAAACTTCCACCTTTAGTCCCTGCCTTTGAAGTAGCTGGTATAAATGTGTAGAAAACATTATAACCTTGCATTGTTGGTGTGCTCTCAGCAACTTTAAACCACATCTCAGAAACTGCACAGACATCAGCATTCTCTAGGGTAAAGAGAGCTTCCAGGGAGTGGAGTCTTTTGTTTAGGCTCCTAGCATTGAGCAGTAATACCTTTAGATTCTTTTGGTTTTGATTTACTATGTCGGAAGTTCTTTCAATTTACCATTGCCCAAAAAAAGGCACTATGGGGAAGGCGATGTTTTAGCTAATATTCGAAAGCCTAGAGAGGTGAGGTGCAGTCCATCCCTGGCAGAGCAGCGTGGTCTGTTGACCATCTCCTTCCATGCTGACAAATATTGCACCCCCTTAGAATGACACCAGAAACTAAGTCAATTATTAAAGTCAATCATCTTTTGTTCATATTGTGGCATCATCCTTGGAGAAGGTAAAATGCTACTCAATGCTAGGCTCATACTAGCCTGATATACATATTCCGAGAGCTCTATGATGTCTTTCTTCATATAGTCTAGGTAGGTACATCTCAGGTCATTTACTCCCACATGGACTATGACTGAGTCATAGTGATAATTGTGGTCCAATAACCTGAGTGCATGCGTAATGTGGCAGAACCTAGCCCCTAATAAGCAACTGATCATAACTTTCTTCTTACTCAGCCTGGTGAGAGGGACATCAGTGTGTCACAATGGAGTCTCCAATGGCTAGTATGTTGGATTGTCTGTTGACTTGCCTTATTGGCTTAGAGGTAGAGGCTCCATGATATGTAGCTCTATGTGTTGATGTGGGTGTTGTTTTGAAAGAGTGTGTTTGGGGCTACTGAGGGTATTTCTTATAAGTACTTTGTCTAAGAGGTCTTTGTGGTTTAGGAAGGTTACATGTAAGTGTCTCAGTATATGTGGGTCTATACGTATGTCTGCTTTGAACTGTGCGTGATAGGTGCAGCATGTGTACTACTGACAACCTTATCAATGTTAGGAGTACTTTTATGTGAGAGTTTTGCCTTCAGTGACATTGGGTAAATACATCTCTTACATACCATATCAGTTTGTTTGACAATGAACTGGTTGTCAATAAACATGAGGCATTTTCTGCATTGCCTCAGGATGCCCATATCCACTAAGCCAGAAACAGAGACAGTAGGAAAGTTCATATCCATGGCAACAGACCCTATTTTATTGATTAGACTGTTGGAGTGAGAATATCAATCACTGTTAGGAGTATCCAGTTTGCAACTATGTGGACAGTGCTTGTCACTGCAAACTAGTTGCCCTGTGTGCAATTATACATTGGAAAAATTTCAATTGTGCTTTTACAGGAAAAATGTCATTCAAGGTGTCTGAATCTATACAGAGCACTGCCAAACACTTGAGGGGGAAACTAATACATAGACCCTGAATATTTAAGGATGACGTATTTAGGCAGATATCCTGAAGTAAGAAACAAATCAAGCAGTACTTACTGAAAACAAAGAATTAGCTTGTCAAGAATGATGAAACGAGGGGAGTTGCATGAATGGCTACTGCCTGGCAACTACTAATGTTGGTCTCACCAAAGCTTCACTCTGTTGGGATATAATACTCATTTGTTTCTTCTCCCACCAAAAGCAAAATGTTAGCACCAATCCCAAGAAGAAAAGCAGGCCACAGCCTGTTTGGTGATCCACAGTCTTGCCCCAGATGATGCAAGAGTCTGTAGGCTTCTATCCTTTATCTGGTAGATGCCTCGAATAGCAACCAGACCAGTCATGTACATTAAGCACAGACACTCACTCTCCAACCAGAAACACTCAGGAATCAATGCACTCTGCTATTACTCTTACCAGGATCAGAATATAAGCACAGATTCCAAGCTATGACCTATAAAGCAATTATTAAGCTTTCTGGTGATCAGCAGTCTCCAGGAAATAATGTCACTGCACTTCTTCTCTCACCAGGAGAAAACAGAAGCACTAATTCCAAGATGACTACTAAGAGGCAGAATGTGGGCTCTACAATAACTGGTGGTCTTGCAATAAATGCTTAAAGGTATGATGAAAAAAATGGTTTATCCTAAACACTGCAGTGTGCACTAAGCAGCAGATATGAAAGTGGGTAACTTAAGTTTTAGCTGTCTAAAAAGTTAAGTTTTAGTGGAGAGCCACTATTTTTAAAAGAGCAAGACAGACTGAAAGGGGGTGGGCACTTTTTTATTCTGGTACTGTGGAATGCAGTAGGATGGCTAATAAATTTCAATAGTTGAAGGGGAGTGATTTCACAAAATGATAATTTTATGCTTACTCATACCATCTAGTAAAAACATGAAGGCTAAGGCCCTTGCTAACCAGATTGTGCAATTTCTAAGCAGAGTCCATCTAATGGACATTCCAATGTAACATATAAAATCCAGAAAAGAATCACATTATGGTGGATCTGCTAGATGCCAAAGGTCTCAAAACAAACTGAATAGTCTTGAGGCTTGACTACATTTGAAGTATACTCATATCTATGTAATTACTGAAACTTGGTTCAAATGGTGAGAAAGCTCTCCTGCTTCAAATGGTGAGAAAGCTCTCCTGCTATACTTGGGTTTTGCACCTGCCCTGCCTTCAGACATGATGGCAGCTGTGATGGTGCCTTCATATTTGTTAAGAACCATAGCATGTCTAGAAGGATTCCAAAAGACAATAAACAAAACTGAATGAACTCCAAATCCCAGCTTGTTACAGCACATACCTTATCTTCCCTGGAAATAATGTAAGGTTCCTAAATGTGTTTGATAAACTCCCTGTAAACAAGAATTCCATTATTTTTGGAGACTTTAACTACCCCTCAATAAACGGGTGTAACTATACCTCCGATGTGGGATAATGCCCCAGTGTTCTTAGACTTAATAAACAAAAACTGTCTGTACTAGACTGTGGAAAAAACACAACAGGACATAATGATATAATATTCTTGACTTGGTCCTTAAGAATATAACTTCTTTGTGTACCCTTTCCATGGTTAAGTCAGAGCATAAACTAATTATCTTCACTTTTCAAATATCTAAACCCACTGAAACTAGTGTCTGAGAATTCAGTGATTCCAAGTGTTGCAATCTCATCAAATCCTATGACGAAGTTTCAAAATTCACTTGTAGCAGCATCACTCCAGATGTTGCCAATGCAGGTAGTTTCTGAAAAGAAATTCTGTGCCCAATTCAATAAATGTATAGAACTGGTATTCCAACCAGATCTAAATATAATAGAAAATGTTAAAACAAACCACCAACATAAATAAACTCTACAATAAAACAAAAAAAAATCCTTAAAGTATACAGCCAATCAGAAAATCCACTTATCAATGATAATGTCAGCAAATTTACTAAAAGCATGAAAAATACTATCAGATTCTACAAAAGCAGCATATGCATTAGGTAGCATCTGAAGCCAAGTACAATTACAAATCCTTCTTTTGTTACATTAGAAAACCAAGAAATAACATCTAATAATGCTTTGAACTTATTGATAGTGGCACCGTCTACTCTCATCCAATAGACATTACCAATAAACTATCAAACAAATACAGTGTGAATTTTAACTCAGAGACAACTACACAAAGAGCACTTATCCTTGAATCTCTCAGACCCCCCCACCCATCATCATCACCAAAGGACATGTACAGAAAGTGCTCTTCAAAACTAAAATTACTTCATCAGTGAGACCTGGCAATTTAACTGGCTGTTTAATAAACAGTACTAAACAAGCACTGAGAAAGCTGCTCTTTAAACTATTTAACCTGAGTTTAGCTACTGACTTTGTCCACGAGGTTTGGTGCACAGCAGTAGTGATGCCACTCCAAAAATACGGCCACACCGCTGATCCTGGGATTTATAGGCCCGCCAACCTGACAAGTCTTATTTGAAAAGCAACAGAAATTGACCTAATAAACTGTGATATTAAAAGTCTTATCAGGCTAGACATAGAGCTGTTTGGCTTTGTCAAGGGTAGATACTATCTAATGAATCTGTTTTACTTCTTCACATAGAAAACAGAAGTTGCTAACAGTGGACATGTCACCCATGCAGTGTACCTTGGTCTGGCCAAGGTGTTTTACACTATCCCCATTCTAGTAGTTAGCAAGCTTGCATTGTAAATAGATAGCTATGTAGTAAGATGGATAGCAAATTGGCTGAAAGACAGAACCCACAGAGTGTAGGTAGCAGATCTTTTATCAGAGTGTATGAAGGTGACCACGGGTGTCCAACATGGCTCAGTGCAGGACCTCTTTTGTTCAGAATTTACTTTTCTGATCTCCAGACCATGAATCAAGTCCTCTGGCTAACCAAGTTTTCAGATGATTGTAAACTGAGAGTCATTGTCAAGTTCCACTCTAACACCAAAGTCTTTCAGCAAGAACTTACAATGGTAAATACCTGTTGTTCTAAAAATGGACTCCAATTAAACGCTAAAAAGAGCAATTTGTCACATTTAGTAAACCACCCCTTTCTCCCAGCATACAACAATAAAATGATAATAAAGATCTTGGAATTTACATTGACAGTGCATTCTCCTTTGATCACCTTGTAACACTAGTAGTCAGAACATCCTTCTACATAGTGCAGTTAATTGCCAAAGTAATATCGTCCAGATCTAAATAGGTCAACATTGTCCTCTTAAACTAAGCATTAATTAGGCCAATTACTGAATACAGTGCCCCCTTTGGGAGGTACCTCACTAGACATATCAAACAACTAGAAAGATTCCAGAGATTCTTAACTAAGAATATTGCTGGTTTAAAAGTCATAAACTACCAGGAAAGACTTAAAGCACTGTCTCTTTATTCACTATCTTGTAGACTTCTGATGGGAGATTTATGCATTTCCTTCCATGCCATTTGGGATATAGTGGTCCTGGATCTCTTGTGTCTCCACAAATCAAATAGTACCACAAATAGTAGCACTAGGGATCTAAATTTTCATAAGCAAATAAATAAAACACAGTGTCAAGATAGGTTCATTACTCATCACCTTCCCTACCTCTGGAATAGACTTCAACAGCAAATCAAATAGCTTGATACATTAACTTCCTTCAAACAAGAACTGGATGATTGGATGGACATTCACAAATTCAATCTTTGGCTTGACTGGCCTAGCCCTCTTTGAAAAAAAGATGGTGCAGTCTAAGGGTAGATACTAGCAATGCATAAATGGTCACAAGACTCAGTTTCCTTGTACTTTCCACAATGCCTTTGAATCCTTTTATTCTGGGGCAGACACATCATACAAGCAGACATTGTTATACAAAAACTCCATCCATAGTCTTACCCATCTCTTTGTCACCCACTCAAGCCTAGAAGGACATCAGCTGCTGGTCAGGACTGGGTTGTAATACATGCCTTCTACCCTCTATGCCAAACACTTGGCCATGAACCTCCATACTAAAGTTCCTTCTGGCACAAGACTCAGTATTTGACTACAGAGCTAATGTCAGTGACTGTAGTTCCCTGACCTGATGCCCCTGAACTCTAAGCTGAGGACCAAAAAAAAAAAAAAATTCCACAACCTGGCCGGCAATCTTAAAACTCAGGAGTCTGCCAGGTCCTGCTTCTGTCTATGTATCACCGATCAATGTTGCCAAAGTAATATCATCCAGATCTTTTAAAACTGCAGCAAACTGAGTGTTACATTTGTTGCAAGCAGCTTGCTACAACTTTTTATCACACAAGAAGTGTTGAAGCACTTCAGTACTTCAGAAAAGCATGGCCAGAATGCCAAGCAGTTGACAGCACAACAATTCTGCTCTGCCTCTGTTCATTTTTTTTGATAGGATTATTTACATTTTAATTAAACATAATCTTCAAAACAAAAGTTTATGTAATAAGGAATAGAAAGTGAAGAAAATTCCTCTAGAAAATTGGGTTTTGAAGAATTCCTGTTGATTTAATCCTGTCAGAAGTTCATCTAAGTAAGTGCTGTCATTACTCACCTGAAAGCTTCCTCACAGGAAAATGGAATGAAAAATGAATTGCAGACTCTTGTTGCCAGCAATGCCAGTATGCAGGAGATATCAGACAAAACAGACAAGTTGGAGAACAAAATGAATACTATAAAACAAGTAAATAAGAGACAAATTGATTTACTGAATGAAATAATTAAAAAAAAACATTCAGGTCAAATCACTTCTGTATATAAGAATCACTGAATGATGTGGATGGCAGATTAAATAAAAATGAGGGCCAAGTGGAGTTCCTGCTGAAACAAAACATTGTTCTTTTGGACAAAATAGATTATCTTGAAAGCAGGTCCAGAAGAAATAATATAAGAATATATGGTGTACCTGAAAAAGAAGAAGGAAACAACATGATACAATTCCTAGATGCTTGGTTACCTAAAATCCTGAATTTGCCTGAGTCACTCAGCAGGATTGACGAAGGCTCCGTGTAAGAGTTATAACTCTTACACTGAGGCTGCAGTTAAACGGAGTGATGTCAGCATGTTTTGCATATTCATGAGAGCATGCTGAATCACACCTAAGTCTAACACGGTCCGTGTAAGACAGTAGGGGGCGTGTCCGTAGGCCGAGCCCTGCAAGCGGACACGCCCCCAGAAGAGTAAAAGTGCCCAAAGTAAACACCCATGACAGAGTCCACGGAAATGTGAATAAACACAACACAACACATGCCCCCACAGACTATGAACAGAAAATATATAAATGAACATGTCATATATTTTTTGTAAATTGTAAAGATGTTTGCTCGTGAGTGCACTCGTTTGCGTGGGCGTGCCCGTAACGCAGCTACAGTTAGCAGTCAGTGGGAAAGCATATAAGAACTAAATATGCAAAGTAAGCCAAGAAGCAATAGGGTAGCGGTAGAGACATCAGCTGAAGAGCAGGCATTCATGGTTCGAGCCCCCACACCACCAACTTTAATTTTTAGCAAAATAAGCACGAAACAAGTCCCTGACAAACATGTACACATATAAAATCACATTTTATGTAAAATGTAATTAAATAGTCCATTTATTTTGAAGAAATGTGAGGTAAGAAAACAATAAAAAAATGCCAGATGTGCCTATAGCTGAGCTACAGTTTAACAAGGTGAGTGCATCTGCCCGTAGGTGAGCAGTGGTTTAACAGGTGCAAAATGAGTGCCCGTAGGTGAGCACTGGTTTAACAGGTGCAAAATGAGTGCCCGTAGCTGAGCAGTGGTTTCACATGCTGAAACTGTGTGCCCCTAGCTGAGCTGAGCGTACTATGCGTGTTGACAGCCAAATGAGGCGTAAGCCAGCGCACCCCGTTTGCGCGGAGCTGTGCCCCACGCCAACAAGCTAACCGATGGGCAACTTTGAGCAAGCTGTAACAAAACTGCCTTTACACAGACACACCCCCTAGCCTGTCTAGACAGTCATAAAATATAAAAAGCAGTGGCCAGGTTCAAACCCAGGATACCATGCACCATAGTCAAGGTACTGAACCACTAAGCTACGACAGCTGTACTCAAAAATGCAATAATAGCAAATATATAGGAATGAATAGAAAGTGGAGCATGACAAAGCAGGTTTTGTGAAGTGGGTACAATTCCAAAATGGCCAATCACAGATAAGTGCGGGAAAAACGGCATATATAAGCCCCATAGGTGGGAATACACAGCATAAACAATTGTAGAACTGACTTGCAGCCAGAATGTCAGGTGTAGGTGAGGGCAGTTGCTTTCGAGCACAGAGGTGGGCCGTTGAGGAGTCCAGATACATGGTCTGGCTCCTAGTCCACAATCATGAGGCCCAACTCATGCAGGGCCAGGTCCTGTGGGGAGCATATAGGGCTGAGGCGTGGGACCGGTTGGCTCATGATCTTACCAGTGCCACAGGAATTCCAAGGACTGGTGAGCAGGTCCGTCACCACCATGCAGACCTGAAGAGACGCAAGCAGGACCAATTGAACCTTTGGATCCAGGAGGCCCGGCAAATGCCCAACGCCCCACTACTGAGTAAGTTACATTTAATTATGTGTGTAAGAAATTAAATTAGCTGATATTATGGAGATGTGTATTCCAATATTACTTCATTTATATTACAGCTACAGGTGTCCGTTCTGCGAACCGCAGAGCCTATGGCGATAGGCTGGTGCGGTTGCGCCACCAGGCAGGTCAGTAATCCACTCCCAGTAACTGTAAAGAAATATAGAAGTATGACAGTTAGCAAAAGAGTGCAGTGTAGTCACTAAGTAATAAAATGTGCAAGTAACAGTGTAAAAGTGTTTGCAAGTATTGCACCACCAGGCAGGTCAGTAATCCACTCCCAGTAACTGTAACGAAATATAGAAGTATGACAGTTAGCAAAAGAGTGCAGTGTAGTCACTAAGTAATAAAATGTGCAAGTAACAGTGTAAAAGTGTTTGCAAGTATTGCTTCATTACAAAAGTGTGTTGCAGTCTGAAATCCAAACAGAAAAATGAAAATGTCTGAAATAAATTCTGAAATAAAGATGCCCCACCTATAATATCATAGTGCACAACCTGCAGCAGGCTGAAAAGTACAGCTGCAGAAGATGAGCAACTCACATGTGTGGAATATATCCCTGTTGAAATACTGAAACATGACAGAAGTGAGACTGCTGGAAAGGATTGTAATAACTACAGGTAAAACATGTCAATAAAGCCTAGAAGTAAGTACCATCCTGAATAGTAAAATGAAAACAAGTGAGAGGGTATGAGAAAGAGTTATGACTCCACCAATAAAGTAGTAATAACCCCTGTATAAAGTATACTGCAGTCAGTACAGAATGAAATGAATGTGACAAGTAGAACCAAACTGTGAAATGTGTCCAAAGTGTTGCTGCAGCTGGAATGTGTATCCCAAAATCTGGATATGTTGCTCTCAGTCTGCAATATGCAGATAGTATGATTGTCTGAAATATCAAACATCCACAGTTGTCTATAGCTATATAAAGCAAATGTAGCAGGATGATGTAGCTGAACAAAGCCAGATATGAATGTGTATGAATAACAATAAAATGTATATTGATGTAGCAGTAACAGTCCTATCACCAAAGTGAAGTAGTTATCATATAGGAAACTGCAGTTAGAACAGTGGTGTGTATATATCTGTAGCTATTAGAAATGTACAGCATATGTATTGGTATTCGAAAGTGTTAATAATATTTTCTTCACCCCACCCTATAACCACATATAATCCATTCCACGTGAAAATGGCATGTGCAATCACAATTAACACCCCTGGACATTTGTCCTGATGGGTCCTAAATATTTGCATGTCCGTTGATGCATCTGCCCTGTTCATACATCCAAACCTGATGGCCTGTTGCTATCAATCAACCCTGCATGTTGTTGGACTGTGTATTGCTGTTCAAATTATGCATGTGTTATGCTTGCTGTTCAATGGTGTGAATATCTGGGTGTTTGGTTAATGGGAATACTAATGCATGCTGTTACAACTAATTGCGAATGGTATTGTATGTTACTAACCCAAACTGTCATGACATAATGCAAAACATAGAACGACAGGGAAGGCGGGTTCCAGCGGACCCACCTCTCCCACCTCAGCTGGCGAGTGCACCTGGCACTAGTGCCCAGTCTGGACCCTCCTCCTGTGGCCCTGTGCCACCTGCGGGTGGAAGTGCTGCAGGGGATGGGGCCCGTCCCCCCTCTGCAAACGTGGCCGGAGGAGAACCACCACTCACCCTCCGTAGCGTCCGGACTGTGGTACGTAGGGAGATCCGGGACTCTGTTCTTGAGCCCCTATGCCAGCTTGAGGCACAGGTGGCACAACTTACGGGCATGCCTGTTGCCCGGCCTACACAGCCCCCAGCACAGCCCCGTCCTGGGCAGTGAAGGAACAGTGGCAACTGCCCATGGGTGGGGATATCAGTTCCACTGTTGCCATCTGTGGGCTCTTGGGCTCTGGATATCCAAACCTCCATCCCCGTCAATTGCGTAACCCCCCCACACGTGTCATACACCGCCCCTGTATGCATCTTGTTTGTCTTGTCTGTTGACCAACCCAACCTACCTCCCCAGCTATACTGACTTCCTTCACCTGACATACCACTCTCACCTGAAAAAAAAAAAAAAAAGGCACTCTGTACGCACCAAAAAATTACGCCCCATACATAGCTGCCCATTCCGCACATATGTCTACCAGACATGGCAACTATCAATTACAATTGGCTGTACAACAAGTATTATTGTTGTCCTTACACCACTCTCAGGGGTGGAAGGTATCAAATGTCACACCAAATTACAAACATATGCACAGCTGTTGCTGATGAAGGAATGGGCAGCTATGGGCCTTACCTACATCCCTCCTGCAAAACCCAAGCTTGTTTCCCTACTGTCTTACCCTCTTTGTGACCACTTTTTCACCACTTTCCTGTCTCCCCATTTTCATTTCTTTCAAAGAAAATAGCGCGGGTGTGCGCAAGAGTAAGCACGTTTAAGCGGCTGTAAGCGGGTGTGTGCGTGTGTGCTCAGAGCTGAATGCCAGTGCGCATGTGTGAGCTTTGCACAAACCAGCACTAACCCGGTTAAAACTGCTTAAAAGTGCCTTAGTCACTCTGAATGACAGGTCCTGTAGTCAGTTCAAAAGCAAAATAAAATCCCACTGTCAGTCCCGAACCCAGGACCTTGGAAACAGTAGTCTGCATGACTTACCACTAAACCATGACTCTTATACAAGAACATTGTGCTAAAATAAATATATCATGTAATAGTAGGAATTAATGTAAAGGGAATATAGGATGTGTAGTACACAAACATGTCATTTAGAATTACTGTCAAAACTAGTGGATTTCCATAATAGTAGTGTGTGAACAGAAACAGCCATGCTAGTTGGTAGCTAGTAGGTAATAATGTCACTGTAGCACCTTGCAAGCCTCACACATACTCACAGCAGGATAATCACTGCCCATACCCCAGAACCTCTTACAGGAACACATCCAGTCCACGTAATAAAATATGTGGAGCAAAGGCCCAAAACCAGGGACACATTACAAATAATGTTACAACAAATGCAGACAGTTCAGAGAGTAACAGGTTCTGCATTTTGTGGGATGTTTGGAAGGGTATGAAGTCTGAAACTTGAATGTTTGTCACTATATTCTGACTTGAGCCCAGAGTGAATTGCCAGAAAAAGCTGTGCATGAGATATTGACCAAAATATGAGGCAGAAATGTGGACAAACCTGCAAATAATTGTACACATGAGAGGTCTGACGCCACCATATTTGAATAGTTAAGAGCCTAGACATAGCAACAGTGAATGAGTTACAGGGATGCCCCACAGACTCCATGTGAAATGTACAAACAGTAGGCAGAAAGGTGTAACAACACATGCCATGGTAACTATGGAGTCCTGAAAGTATGCACCACTTGCATGGCAGAAAAAGTGTAGTAATACATATGCTCATGCTAACCCACAGTCACAACTGCAGCATACCAGACAATTTAATGGGTGTACCCCACTGATATGTACCATTCCATGAGGCAGATAACAGATGAACCTGAGAGTCTCTGGGGCCTGCTCAGCAGCATACTCAAATACCCTAATAGATGTCAAGGCCCACACCATGGCCAGACCACACTGCATGCTGTAACACCCTAGCAGATATAGCAAGCATTCCAAGGTGTTAATGTACATGGAAAATAGGAAAGCCACAGCAGCACACTACAGTCAGGACTCCTAGCAGGCATACAAGTAGTGACTGTAAAGGACAAATATTGAAGCCTTAGCAACAAAGTGCAAGCAAAAGTGAAAGGAAAGCACACACACACACATTAACAGTAGTAGTAGTTGTAGGTGTCAGTGTACATACACAGTTAGTACAGGAAACTGGAGAAATGAATGGAGGAATGTTAATCTACAACACAGCTGGAAATATGAGAGAGATACCAACCTTTACACTCACAGAACATTGTCCACAGCATACCAGCATGGTCTCTGCCCTTAAAATATGAAAGGGCTACGCCTATCTCACATACCTTTTTTATAGCACTGTTCTGAAATCACAGTGAGAACTGCAATCAGTACACAACTGGCTGCATGCAATTAGCAAATGCTGGCTAACAATTGGTGCAGAAGCCATCACATGGACATATGCAGATACCTACAAAAGTATGCTGTACTCCCAGTCCAGACAGTGAGCGTGCGGGTAATATGCCATATGTATAGTTAACTGTTGTGTACACTGGTAGTTAATGCATGTGCGAGGTTTGTCCTTGGTTTGTAGCTGTCACCATAGTATTTAATGTGCAAGTGTGATATCCTCAATATTAGCAGCTGACCTGTGAAAGGCGACTGTTGTACTACTGACCTGTATCATACTCAGTAACAATGGCACAGTTGTGCCCACTGACATTAGTTTCTTCATGTCTGCAGGTCCCTCCGGTGT
Source organism: Protopterus annectens (assembly GCF_019279795.1). Lineage (NCBI taxonomy): Eukaryota > Metazoa > Chordata > Ceratodontiformes > Protopteridae > Protopterus > Protopterus annectens. The sequence goes on from NC_056733.1 coordinate 1,317,718,147, forward strand.
AACAGCAATGCAGCTTATCCATGCTGGTGAGTGTGTATTAACAATAACTGTAATAGTCTTGATAGTAATAGTAATATTAGGCTCACTTAGTAGTGCTCTTTGTATGCATGTAGGTGTGTCTGTGTCTGTGTGTTGATATCACGCATACTGAGTAGTGTACAATTGTGTGCAACTGTGTGCATGTGTACGTGTGCATGTGTGAATGTGTGCATGTGTGCATGTGCACATGTGCACATGTGTGCATGTGTGCATATGTGCACCTGTGCATGTGTGCATGTGTGCACCTGTGCATGTGCGCATGTGCGCATGTGTGCATGTGTGCATGTGTGCACCTGTGCATGTGTGCATGTGTGCACCTGTGCATGTGTGCATGTGTGCATGTGCACATGTGTGCATGTGCACCTGTGCATGTGTGCACCTGTGCATGTGTGCATGTGTGCATGTGTGCATGTGTGCACCTGCGCATGTGTGCATGTGTGCACCTGTGCATGTGTGCATGTGTGCATGTGTGCATGTGTGCATGTGTGTACCTGTGCATGTGTGCATGTGTGCATATGCGCATGTGTGCATGTGTGCATGTGTGCACCTGTGCATGTGTGCATGTGCGCAGGTGTGCATGTGTGCATGTGTGCACCTGTGCATGTGTGCATGTGTGCATGTGTGCACCTGTGCATGTGTGCATGTGTGCACCTGTGCATGTGTGCATGTGTGCATGTCTGGACCTGTGCATGTGTGGATGTGTGCATCACTGGTAATGTGTAGACATTGTAAACTGTGTTTCCTGTTTCCCTCCCACAGGTTCTGGTGCTGCTCTGGTGTCATGCAGCAAGGAACCTGAATCAGGTGCCATGGGTACTGATAATGATGACATCTGTGTAATGGCACAGGAAGGTATGCCAGGGTCCGCCATTGGTCAGCAGATTGACAGTACACAGCTGTCGACCCCATCAATGTGCACAGTTATCCTGCCAATACACCTTTTGTCACCAATGTCCCTAGGTGATGGACAGCATACAGTGGGCATTGATCAGGGTAATGTGGTATCTGTGGCACATGCCTCCCCACACAGCAGCCATGGGCATGGCCCAGAGATGGTACCACACAGACAGATGTCCAGGGGTTCTCGTGGGAGCATCCGTGGGCATACTGCCCCTGTCAGACGTGCCCACAGAGGTCTTACAACCTCAGCTATGTTTCGGGCTGTCATGTAGGCACAGTCACGTATGGAACGGTACACCAGACAGGGTCTGAGGGAGCTGACAGCATGTCGCACAGTCATGACTGACAGTATGCGTGACATTGTGGCTGCCATCCGTAATTTCACCGATGTCATAGACAGAAGTTGTGGGGACATATTAGACCGGTTCCACAACTACATGTCCATGAGCCAGGGCGATGGTGGATGGTTGAGGCGTCGACGTGGGCGTATGCCAGCAACAGCAGCAGCTTGCAGTCATCGCGGACGACAACAGGGCCGCGGCCGCCCCCATAGTGCTAGCAGCAGCCCCAGCAATGCTGGGTCTGTGCTGTCATCAGACCGCCCAAGGAGACCACGTGCACGTGGTTCTGGCCAGGCCCGACAGGGATCTGTGTCCAGTCAATGAACACCTGCTTCTGATGACAGTACCCAGTCTGGGTTAGTACCGGATACGGTCCGTAGCACCCCTGCAAGGCACAGGTACCATGTCCGTGGCCAGAGACACTGATCTGTATGACCTGGCAGGTACAGTCTGTGGCTGTCCACAAACACCAGTATATGGCAGCCATGAGGTGGAACTGTGTGCATCCATACACACACATGCGAATTGACAACACCTAGGGCTACTGCATACATGCACACACTGCATCAACATTGCCCCACCTTGTACTGCTGTCCCTCACCAACACACATACACATACATGTCAATCGGTGGTATCGTGGCTGACTCAGGCATACCAAGTTCACACCCTGTGCATATGATGAAACTGTGCCACCTCCTGCAATCTGTAACATCAGTGCAGGTACAGGTTAACATGTTGCTGATGCACAGGGTGACTACATAGACGTGTAGTAATAGTATCATGTTGTTAACAGTACTGTGTGCTGAAATAATTGTGGGTATATCACAGCATGCCTGATGCAGTAAGGGTGTGATTGTCATGTACTGTTGTCTACACCCATGGTAAGTACCATAGTGTATCATCTGCACATGTTGGCATACTGGTGGTAAGGATGTCAACAGAAGGCTACATACATAGGTAGCACAGGGGATAAGGTAATGAATGTATTAATATGCAATGATGGACATGTAAACTGCAAGTGGCATGTTGCCCACACTGGACTCTGCAATGCGGATGTTTGAGGATGTTGATATGTGTGCAGTACTACACGACTGGTACAGGACACACAGGAGCACCCTAGCACTGCAAGCTCACATCTCATACCATGCTAGACAGCCCCAACACACAAAACTAACTGTCACAGGAGGGAGAGTCCCCATACATGTCAGGAATACTGTGGTGGCAGGCCAGGTAGCACACATCCTACTACGTATGGAACCACTGAGTGAAGGCTCAGTGTCTGTTATTTGACATGTGTATTACTGCAGGTATGAGCACATGGGTTTCCATCCAGTTATTGTACATCCTGACAGTACATGGTCTGTACACTTGTGTGCGCTGAGACTGGACCCTAGCCATCTGACCTGTGTATTTCCATATACATGTGCATAGTGCCTGCATATTTGCAGTGTTACCTACTGGAAGTGGTACAGCTTGTTTGTTGTACAATGGACTACATGCAGCCCTGCTTACTGTAGCTTTGTTTGCATGCATGTTTGCTTGCAATTACCCTGGAATACTGATCCCACCTGCAATGCATAGTTACAGAGCTTCTGTGGACTCCTAGTGACATCTGCATAGCTTACTATATGTATGTCCATGTCTCACTTGACAGAATGTCACTGTTTGTCCTGTTCACATGTACGTTGCCTGTGACACATTGCATATGACTTAACTGGTATTTGTCCACGTGAGCAGTCATATATGCTACTGCTAACTAATCGCAGGCACTACACCCTCACATATTCATCTTCTGTTGAACCACCTGCTTCGCTAGGGATGGCTTGCACCTGTCACCCCTGGGCTTTCAGATATTGGCAAAGTCTCTTGCTACCCCCATAGTGCCTATGTTAGGCAAGGCTCAAATGACAAACCCACCTTCATAGGTATCACAAGGGATAAGAAACTAAGAGTAATGCTACCCAACACCAGAAGTCTAAACCTCAAGATGCATGCACTCGATACTCTCTTTGGCATGGAGAACATCGATATCTGTGCAGTAACAGATGCCTGGTTCAGGGCTACTGAGAGCACCCCAGCACTACCAGGTTATACCTCATACCATGCTTTTCAGCCCCAAAACTTGGAACGAACCACAAATGGAGGGGGGGAGCATTAATATTCATCAAAGATACCCACACCTCCAGGTTGGTGGCAAAGCACCAAGTATCAGAGACTATCCATGTGCAACTAACAATGGGTGAAACTGCCTTCCAGGTTATAGCCTGCTACAGACCACCCTCCCAAACCCAAGAACCGCACTCGGCCGTCCTGAGAACAGTGGAAATATGAAGGTCTCTCCAAACACCATTAAATTGGGCGACGTCAACTACCCAAACATGGACTGGAAGCATGACTCTAGCTCCAACACCTTAGGCCAAAGATTCCTAGAATATATGAGCTCAAATGCTATGGAACAACTTGTTACCACTCCCACAAAAGGGGAAACATACTGGACCTGATCAGCACCAACATGGGGACTCTATGCTCCAGACCAGAAGTGTATCCCTCACTGGTAAGATTGGACCATAAACTAATCTCTCTGGATATTCACATCCCGACCCCACCCCCTGCCCAGAACACCACAGTGAACAACTTCTCTTAAGCAAATTCACACTCCTCAAAACTGAGGTGGAAACCTTCAAAGCCCCCGGGCCTGTAGAAACTACAGACCAGACCATAGATTCCTCTATAAACGCATTCTATGGACACCTTCAGGAATGCATGGATCATGTGATCCCGAATAAAACCAAGACCCAATCCTCCAAAGGCAGACGTCCTGTCTGGTGGACCTCAGCCATAAACAAACTACACAATAGAAGGAGGAAGCTACTAAATGATACAGCAAATTCCCAAAAAGGGAAGGCATCACTGATCAGTATTAGCAAATAACTACAGGCACTCATAAGATTGTCTAAGGCCAGCTTCGAGAGACATTGCACAGGACACTAAGGATAATCACAAGGCTTTCTTTAGTTATGTTAGGAACCTGGGTGGTAATTCCCAGATATGCTCAGAGGTAGTCCAAAATGTCAATAGAAACACCAAACCCACAGACATTGCCAACATTCTAGCTGACAGGTTCAGTGCAAACTTCTCACCCCCCTCCACACTGAAAGGGCAAATATGTATCCCAGCAGAGTGCTGCCCCCATGACATCTCAGATGCTCAGGTAAGAGCCGCCCTCTCCAAAGCAATACACACTGCATCAATGGGACCAGACAGTGTCCCGGGCTGTGTCCTACATGACCTCCAAGACGTGCTACAACCAAACATAAACCTACTGTTCAATCCCAGCCTTACTACAGGATATGTGTCCAAAGTGTGGCGTACAGCAACAGTGGTCCCTCTACAAAAAGGTGGTGCCTCAATGGATCCTGGACACTATCGCCCCATAAGCCACACTAGCTTGGTCTGCAGAGCTATGGAAAGGATCATCATGGACCACATAAATATAGATATTGGGGACCTACAGACACTGGTTCATACCCAGTTTGGCTTTGTTAAGGGCAGATCCTGCCTCTCAAACCTGGTTGATTTTTTTGAAACAGTCACCAAGGCCATTGATGAGGGGAAGGTAGTTCACACAGCCTACCTGGACCTCGCAAAAGCCTTCAAAACAATACCCCACTCAGGCATTCTAGAGAAGTTCACCAGCTTAAATATAAGCCCCTATGTCACTAGATGGATTGCACACTGGCTCAAGGACAGAACCCACATGGTTAGAATTGCTGGAGCCATGCCAGACTCCAAACCAGTTACAAGTGGTGTCCCACAAGGCTCAGTCCTGGGACCTCTCTTGCTTGGTATATATTTATCGGAGGTACAGGCCAACACGGAAGGACTGTGGCTGACCAAATATGCAGATGACTGCAAACTGGCCGCCATAATCGACTCTCCAGCCGACACAAGCATCTTCCAAAGGGGTCTCATAGAAACAGACAACTTGTGCCAGAGCCATGGCCTCCAGCTGAATGCAAAAGTGTGTATAGTCATCCCCTTTGGCAAAAACAAAGTGCCCACAAAGTACCACATAGGTGGTACTCCATTACGTACAGAAGAAGTGATTAGGGACCTGGGGACCCAAGTTGATAGCAATCTCTCATTTGACAACCACGTGGCCAAAGTGGTTAGAAAGACATTGTATATAGCCCACCCCATCATGAAGGGATTCACATCTACATCAGGGGAGGACATCGTGCCTCTTTACTCATCCCTCATCAGGCCCATAATTGAGTACAATCCCCCTGTCAGGATGTACCTTACCAGACACCTGCAGCAACTGGAAAGACCCCACAAGTACCTCACCAAGAGGATCAAAGGGCTCAAACAGATGCCATATGCTGACCGGTTAAAGAAACCCCAGCTCTACTCAGTGGCATACCGCCTGTTCAGAGGCGATCTGTACCTAATGTATAACACCATGTCAAACCCGGAATTAATGGGCATGCTGCACCTGAGAATATCCAAATCCCATCGGGCTACACGCTTGAGAGACCTGAACCTCAGCATTGAAATAAATAGGACATGCTGGAGGGACAGATTCATAACCCAGAGGCTCACTTCACTGTGGAATAAAATCCCAGTCCAGGTTAGGCAGAGTCCCTCATTGACTCTCTTCAAGAGGAATCTTGATGAGTCGATGGGACATTGTAGGTTTACCCCGGGTATCACTTCTGTGTCACTGTTAGACAGAGGCACAGTATACTAACCTTGGAAAAGGGCATGGAAAGATATATTTACAATGGATGGCGACAGCCAAACACATTCTGGCTAGGTTCTTAAATGCCCTAGGGCAGATAGCCTAGTAAGACGCTATGAACCTATGAACCTATGTACCTTGTTCCCCATTGGCCCTATGTGCTGTTAATCACCATGGCAATCACAATACTATGGTAGCATGTGCAAAGGTCAGTTGTCAGTCACCTCTATGCTACAGTTGTGGAATATGTGGGTCATGTGGCAATGTCACAGCTGCCACATGTACACAGTCAACCCTCTCCCCTACACATGGACGTACAACACATGTATGAGATGGAACCACATAGTCAAACTGGGGACTAAGCACTCTAAACCCAGTACTGGCATAACCTGTCAGGTGGCATGCAATACTACAGTGACTACAATACCAGTCTGATGTAGACCTACACTGACAGCAATACAAGCACGTGAACACACTGGGCCATTCGTGGAGCCTTAGAATAGCATCCTGCCTGAGCGGCACACACCTCTGCAGCTGGCACACAGGCATACATTATGCCTGAACACATCGCAAATAACACATAGCACACAAATCCTGTGTGCCAGTCACAGCCTGTACGGCTAGACAACACACCTGCCACAGTTGTGTTAGCTACTTTTATTGTCCGGTACAGAGTGGTCACGCTCACCAGGCTGGACAAGGTGAAGGTCACAGTGATATGCCTGTGGGGCACTATGGTCCACCACATAACACAAGCATACAGGTCAGTCAGAGGCATGGACACATATGACTCAGTCATTGTCCATGCCACATACCTTCTCCTGCTGTACTTGTAGGGTGCTGACATCATCAGTGTTTAGAAAGGGGAATGTGCATCCTGTGTTGTGTTTTCCCAGTTGCCAAAAGGGACATTTCCCTCACACAGACTTGCACACACACCAACCCCACTCACACACACACACACACACACACACACACTGAGCATTTGCAGGATTCAAATCCCTACCTAACTATGTCATGACACTCGAGACGGACGCATTAGCAGAGCGCGCTATTCGCATTACTGGGAGGTTTCCCTTCTCCTGCTGTACTTATAGGGTGCTGACATCATCAGTGTTCAGAAAGGGGAATGTGAATCCTGTAGTCTGTTCTCCTAGTTGCCAAAAGGGACATTTCCCCTCACACACACACTAACCCACCTCATTTGAGCACACACACTTGCCATTTGCAGGATTCAAACCTCTACCTAACTATGTTATGACACTCGAGACGGACGCATTAGCAGAGCGCATTATTCACAGGTTTCTCTTCTCCTGCTGTACTTATAGGGTGCTGACATCATCAGTGTTCAGAAAGGGGAATGTGCATCCTGTAGTCTGTTCTTCTAGTTGTCAAATGGGACATTTCCCTCACACACTCACTAACCCCCCTCATTCAAACACACACACTTGCCATTTGCAGGATTCAAACCCCTACCTAACTATGTTATGACACTCGAGATGGACACATTAGTAGAGCGCGCTATTCACATTACTGGGAGGTTTCCCTTCTCCTGCTGTACTTATAGGGTGCTGACATCATCAGTGTTTAGAAAGGGGAATGTGCATCTTGTAGCGTGTTTTCCCAGTTGCCAAAAGGGACATTTCCCTCCCACATACTTGCACACACACCAACCCCACTCACACACACCCACTGAGCATTTGCAGGATTCAAACCCCTACTTAACTATGTTATGACACTTGAGATGGACGCATTAGCGGAGCACGCTATTCGCATTACTGGAAGGTTTCCCTTCTCCTGCTTTACTTATAGGGTGCTGACATCATCAGTGTTTAGAAAGGGGAATGTGCATCCTGTGGGGGGGCAGATGCCAAGCACACTCTGGCTAAGCTGCCATTCCCTAGGGCAAACAGCCTAGTGTTGACCTCTACACCCATATGTTTAATTGTCAAATGCACATTATTTGTTGCTGATAGACTGTTTGCACGTCTTTATTGCGATAGCATTCCCTGTTTGTATAACAACTTGTGTATCTGTGGAAGATGTTTGCATATGGGAGGGATCCACTATATCACATATATCTCTGTAGTCATTTAACTGTGTGCACTGGGCAGATTGCTGTAATGTGGTTGGTTCCTGGAATAACACGTAAAAATACCAGATATGTGTGGCCAACTGCTAAACTGAGATTTGGCCTAAGTGTGTGAGCATGCCCAGTTCAGCCTTCCCATGGCATGTTGTCTGACATATGTCTCATTTATCAAAGTGTGTGAGCATGCCCAGTGTGAGCTTTCCATATGTTGAACTCTGCAGCCCACCACATTTGTGGATGAGTGTGAACTTCAACAAATATCTCCCGTTTATGGTTATGTGTTGTGTGTCATGTTGTGTAGTTACTGTCCAACTGCTTTGTGTGTGAACACAACAGGATTATACTGTGCCTGCAGGGTTTGCATGGGATACTTTGCATACAGTTGTCAACATCCTTTCACACTGACCTAACACTGTAGTACTGTATAGTGTACTGGTTCAGTATTTTGACTGTGGTGGACAGTATCCTGGGCTTTAGTCCTATCACTGCTTTACATTTCCATAGTGAGCACAACAGCCTGGTTAGAGGCCAGTTGTGCACATCTGACCATGTTGCATTATGTTCAGATATGAACTACTTAAACCAGGCTTGTCCAACATTGGTAGTGTATTCCACAACATAGGTGTACATTTGCAAACACTAGCGATGTGCCCTAGGCCATTTCTAATGCTAGTCGGAGAGTGTGTTTGTCCTTCGACACACATTGTAAGTGGTGTTTGCCATGATATATGTCATGGTTAGTATACTGTGCCTCTGTCTACCTGTGACATGACAGTGATACCCAGGGTAAAGCTACCATCTCCCATCCACTCATCAAGATTCCTCTTGAGGAGAATCGATGAGTGACTCTATGGATAGCCTATACTGGGAGTTTACTCATGGGTGGGGGTGGCTTCTGTGTTATGGATCATGCAGTACAGCTTGTCCTATGTTAGTCAGTGCTGGGGTTCAGGTCTCTCATGTGCATAGCTCACTGCCATTCAGATTGTACAAGGTGCAGCATGTTTATTGATACCAGCTTGGACATGGCTTTATACATCAGGCACAGCTTGCCTCTGGGTGGGCAGTATGGCAGTGTGTGTAGCTGCAGTTTGTTTAATCAGGCAACACATGGCATCTGTACAAGCTGTTTGATACTCCTGGTGAGGTACTGTTGGGGACTTTACAGTTGATGGAGGTGTCTGCTGAGGTACATCCCACAGGGGCTGTTGTAGTCAATTGTAACGCTGATGAAGGATGACTGCAGAGCCACAATGACCTCCCCTTATCTAGATCTGACAACCTTCATGATTAGGTGGGTATATGGTATGTTTCTGTAAACACTACAGCACATGTTTGTCCCATGCAGGATATCTATCACCTTGTGTCCCCAGGTCTCTCATTACATGTTAAGTACGTAATGGGTTAACACCTATGTGGTAATTGGTGGGCACTTACTGTATATCCACGGGGGTTGACTATACACTTTTCTGCAATTAGCTTGCTGACATGGCTATGGCACCAGTTGTCTGTTTCTATGTGGTTCTTTTGTGGGATGCTTGTGTCAGCTGGAGGATCATATATGGTGAGCAGTTTGTAGTCCTCTGCAAACATGTTCAGACACAGTCCTTCCATGTTGGCCTGTACCTATGGGACATATATACCAGACGAGGGAGTCCCAGGACCAAGCCTTGTGGGATGCCAGTTATATCTGGTTTGTAGTCTGACATGGCTGCAGCATGTCTGACCATGTCTGTTCTGTCCTTGGTCTGGTTTGCAACCCCTCTACTGACATAGGGGTTTATATTTAAGCTGGTGAGCATATCTATAATGAACATGTAGGGTATTGTATAGAAGCCTTTGCAAGGTCCAGCTACACTGTGTGGACCACATTGCCCTCATCAATGACCTTAATGACTGTTTCAATTGAGTCAAACATGTTTAGGGGCAGGATCTGCACTTAAGAAAGCCACACTGGGTAGGGTCCAGTGTCAGTAGGTCCCCAATATCTTTATGTCTGCGGTACATGCTGATCCTTTCCATAGCTGTGCAGACCGAGCTTCTCAGGATTCTGGGGTGGTAGTTTTCAGTATCCATTCAGGCAACACCTTTGTTGAGAAGGACTACTGTTGTTGTACACTGCTCTTTGGGTACATATCCTGTGGTAAGGCTGACATTGAGCAGTAGTGTGATTTGGCATTCCATTCGTCTTGGAGTCCATTTTGGACTCAGCCCAGGACACCATCTCATACCATTGCTGCAGTGTGTTTTGCTTTGTAGATGCTGGCTGTTACCTCAGCATCTGCAATGTCAGGGGGCCAGCAGTCTGCTGGGATAGATATTTTGCATTCTGGGGGGGGGGGTTGCACTGCACCTGTCAGGATGTATGTTGGCAATATGTGTGTGTGTTTGGTATGTTGTTTGTGATATTTGTGTGATTCAGAGCATATCTGTGAATTCCCAACACGGTTCCTATCATCAGTTGTGGAAGCCTTGGGATTATCCTTAGTGTCCTGTACAATTTGTATCTTCATAAGTTCATAGGTTCATACTAGGCTATCCACCCTAGGGCATTTGTTAGCCTAGCCAGAGTGTGTGTGGCTTTCGCCACCCCCTTGCTATGTGAATATTATGGCCATTTATGATTTGGTTTGCTGTGCCTTTGTCTGGACGTGACACAGTGAAGACCCCCAGTGTAACTCTACGATCATCCATCCACTTGGCAAGATTCCTGTTGAAGAGTGTCAGTGAGGGGCTCTGCCTAACATGGAGTGGGATTCTGTTCCAGGGTGTGGGGAGCCTCTGGATTATGTATCTGTCCCTCCAGCATATCCTATTTCATTATGTGTTGAGGTTGACATCTCTCACTCTCACAGCTCTGATGGCTTTGAGTTTTCTGGGGTGGAGCATGTCCATTACTCCTGTGTTGGACATGGCCTTGTACAACAGGCATGCAATGCCTCTGTGTAGGCAGTATGTGACTGCATTCAGCTGGGGTGTCTACAGCCAGGCAGCATATGACATATATTTGAGACCCTTTATCCTCTTGGTGAGGTACCTTTGAGGTCTTTCTTACTGCTGCAGGTGTCAGGTAAGGTACATCCCATATGAGGCATTGTACTAGATTATGGGTGTGATAAGAGAACAGTATAGGGGCACAATGACCTCTGTTGACGTAGATGTGAATCCTTTCATGATACGGTGTCCAATGTAGACAGTCTTCCTAGCCACATTGGCAATGTGAGTGTCACATAACAGGTTACTGTCCACTTGTGTCCCTAGGTCCCTGATTACTCCTTCCATGCATAATGGTTTACCACCTATGTGGTAATTTTTGAGTACCTTGATTGGTATTTGGTGGGACATTCATACTGTCCAGTGTCTTCAGGACGGCTGGGTGGGGTTCCTGTTTGTGAGAGTGTGGTCTGTAGCATGCTACAGACTGTACAGCAGTCTTGCCTACGGTTAGTTGCACATGGGTGGACTCCAATGCCTTGTGCATTGTCAGTTACCTGGATGTATGGGTGTCTGTGCTGAATATGGATACTCACCCTCCTTTTATGTTTTGTTCCAGGTTTTGGGGCCATGACGCATGATATGTGGTTTAACCTGGTAGTGCTGGTGTGCTGTCAGGAGGCTTGCAGCAGGTTTCTGTCACTGCACAGACATCGATGTTCTCCATACTGGGTATGGCCTCGGGAGCATGCATATTGGGGTTTACACATCTGGCATTGGTCAGCATTACCCTTATGTTTCTTTCCACTTATGTTTTCTAGGGTGGTGGGTTAGTCTTTTCAGCCTTGCCTACGAAAGGCTCTATGGAGGTGGCAAAAGCCTTATCCAATATCCAGATGCCCAGGAGTAACAGGTGCAAGCCATCCCTGGAACAGCTGCGTGGCTTGTCAAGCATGACATCCCAAGCAGACAGACATTGGATCCCCTTGGAATGACACCAGTAAGTGTGCCACTTGTTATAACTGATCATTCCGTGCAAATATTGCTTTACACATGTTTTCCACTGTGGTTTTCTGGCCAGGGACTGTGGTCAGGATTTGTATATCCAGTGTGATTACTCTATGGTCTGGTTTTACCAGTGAGCAATACACTTCTCGTCTTGCCATCCAGTACCCATGTTGCTGATTATCACATCCAGTATGCTTACCCCTCTTGTGGGAGTGGTACATTGTTCCTGGGCATTTTGCTTTATGGATTCTATGAACTTTTGTCCTACAGTGTTGGAGCTAGTATAATGCTCCCAGTCTATGTCTGGGTATTTTCAGTCACCCAATATAATGTGGTTTGGAGAACTTGATATATTCATGTATTCCAGCATAGGCCAGGTGCAGTTCCTGGCGTTGAGACAGTAGTCTGTAGCAGGCTATAAACTGGGGGGCAGTTTTAGCCACTGTTACTTGACCATGGCTAGTCCATGCTGCTTCTTGCTGTGGTACCAACATGAGGGTGTGGTTATCCTTGACAATTATTGCTAGTCACCCTCCGTTTGTAGCTTGTTCCATGTTTTGAGGCTGTACAGCACAGTATGAGGTGTAACCTGGTAGTGTTAGGGTGCTGTTGTGAGCCTTGACCCAGTTTTCTGTTACAGCACAGATATCAACATTCTCCATACTGGGTGAGTTTAGACTGCATGCATCTTGCTGTTTCGACTTATCCCTTATCTTATTCTTATCCCTTCTGATACCTATGGAGGTAGGTTTGTGTTTTGAGTCTTACCTATTCAGGGCACACTGTGGGTAACAACAGCCTTTGCCAGTATCCATATGGCCTGCACTGATAGGTGCATGCCAGTCCTAGCAGGTGGAGCATCATGTCATGCTCAGCATGTCATCCCAGGCTGGCACACATTGGATCCCCTTTGACTAACTGCGATACTTCAGTCAATTATTGCACTTGATCATCTCATTGTCATATTGTGGCATGATGCTTGGTGAGGGTAGAATATTAGTCAGGGTCCTCAGGTGTGCATATAGTACATGGTGTTACATTACTTAACACATGGCATTCATGCCTCAGGTGGTGCTGCAGGGCTGCCTCTGTCGGATGCACATATTACACTCCCTGTACATGTTTGTGAGCAGGTCATGTCATTTTAGGCATCCCTGTTATTATCTGAGTGAGTCAGAGGGGGTATCATTCCCAGGGTTCCTACTGAGTCAGTGTATGTGCTATGCATTGCCTCTTTGCCAAGGCCAGGGCATACTGGGCATGCCTCCTTCTGCCTACTGGGGCAGGCTCAGGTTGTTCCTCCTCCGAGTCACGCTCTGCCTGTGATGGCCTTGGCAATGGTGGGGGGCTGTTTGGCCCGGCCCTATGCTGGTCCTGCTGCAGCTGTTTTCGCAAGATCATATTATGTAGCATAGCACATACCATGACAGTTTGGGTACATGTAGTTGGTGTGTACTGCAAGGCTCCACCAGATGTGTCCAGACTCCGGAACCGTGACTTGAGCAGCCCAAACACACACTCTATTACATTACGTGTTTGTGCGTGTGCCTCATTATGGCGTTCCTGTTCAGGTGTGTGTGCGTTTCTGATGGGTGTCATCAGCCATGGCTCCAGTGCATAACCTGCATCCCCCACTAGGTGTCCGTGCGGGATGTCCCCTTTGGCAAATGTTTGGTACAGCTGCGTCAAATGCCAGATGTGGGAATCATGGTAGCTCCCAGGGCAGCTAGCACACACATTCATTATTATGCCCTGGGCATCACACACGACCTGGCAGGTGATGGAGAGGAAGCCCTTGCGATTAATGTAGGCCCTACCCCGCTCACTGGCTGGTGCTTTGATGCGTATGTGCATGCAGTCTATTGCACCCACTACCTCAGGGTATTCCGCTATTTGCTGGAAGAGACGCATATTGCTGGCCAATACCTCATGGGCATTGGGGAAATATACATAATCACCGACATGTGCTGACATGGCATCCAGGAACTGGTGCAGTACCCTGGAGGCTGATGCCTGTGATATCCCCATCATATCACCAGTTGGTCTCTGGAAGGTACCTGTTGCTAGTATTCTTAGGCCAACACATACCTTGGTTTCCACTGGGATGGGTTCCCCTCTTTTGGTTCTGTGTGTGAGACGTGGCCTGCATAGCTCCACTATTTGCTGCAGGAGGTCTCTGTCCACTCTATAGCGCTCTACTATCTCCAGCTCATGTAACCTGTGGTAGGTGACCCTGGGCCTGTACACTCTTCTCCGTCCCCTCACTGTGGGTTGTCTGGCACCATCTGCATTGTCACCACCCTCAGCAAGTCTCCTATGTCTCATTATGACAGCTATGGCAGCCCCTAACATTTCTGATCTGAGTTCAGCTTTTTCAGTTTTCACTTCTAATAGCTTACTCCTGTCTTGCAGTGTCTCTTGGAAGAAACATCTTGCACTGCTGTTTGCAGATTTTTAAGTGTTGGGCTGAGCTACTGTTCTACCTGTGTAATTGCCTGCTTCTAATTGTTTTCACCTGCTAGCTCCAGCAGTATTCCCTGGTAGCTTCCTACTAATTATGTTGCTTCCTTTTTCCTTTCTTTTTCCTCAGGGAGGAGCAGCGTGTATACCAGCAGAAACACACTCACAGTGGCTTACATGCGCGCACCCATGCTTACACGGCTCAGAATCGTCTTATTCGGGTTAAAACGCACGCACACCAGCTCAAACAGTGTTACAGGTCTGCCAACAGGCTTCGACATGCTAAATCTGCCCTACATGCGTGCACACCCGCGAAAACAGTGTTAAACAGCTACCAACACACTCCCACATGCTCAGTCTGCCTTACACGCGCACACACTGTCTTACTCGCGCTTCATGGCGCGCACACGTGCGCATGCATGCCCAGCAAGAAACTTTGGTGTAGGCAACAGTGTACACCTTCCATTTCTTGACTTTCCCATGCTTATGTTGTGGCACTCCTCTTTCCATGATATCTGTCTGACATCTGTCATGTAACTCTGACCTCCAATGAGCTGCATTTCTTTCTGCCATTCCCCCCTGTGATGTCACCTATCTCCTACTCTGTTCCTCCCCCTTCTGTAACTCTTACAGTACTCAGAATGTGCTCATTTGCTATGTGACAGTGGAATTCAGTATCCTAACACTCATTTGCATCAGATTGCCTACTAATGCTTAGTTACGTCTCTTAGACTCAGCTTCCCCCCTTAGCAACCACTACACGGTGGCCATGTTGTTTTTGGTCTGCTGGTCCCTGCATTGAAAATCCATGTATTGCATAAAACCCACATTTGTGGGTTTATAACCTTCATTTTTATGTTTTATACAGCGCAGCCCATTTGAGCGGGGCTGCGCTGGGTTTATTACTTTTGCATCAGGTTACCTTGCCAATGGCCACATATTTGGCCATTGGCATGCTGCCTGGCACATATGCACCCTTTATTTGGAGCTGACATGGCTCCAATGTGGTTTTTGCAGAAACGTACTCAGTTGTCAACTGAGTACATTTCTGCAGCTAAAACGGCTCTTACACGGGCTGTTTTGGGCTTCCTGGATCGCTAATCATCCTCATTTGCATGCTATTCGGCTGCAAGTGAGGTGATTAGCTTATCCACGCCCACTCCGTGTAAGAGACGTTTTAGCTGGTCTCTTACACGGACTTTGGGCTGTTCCTGGATCGCGAAGGCTGCATGGAGTCTTACACTACTCTTAGACTCCGTGCAAGCCTTCGTGAATCCTGCCCACTTTCTTTCAGAATAGAAAGAGATCATAGATCTCTTTCAAATAACACACAAAAAAGAACTCATCTACAATGAGATTCATAATTGTCAAGTTTCTTTGTACACAACACAAGTATCTGCTCCTGAAAACAGCGTGGTCAAACTCTCCAGTAACATTTAATGTCAAAATAATCATATTTGACAAATGACAACACTTTTACAGTAATGTCTAAAAGGAATTTTTGTGTGCCATTAGTTAAGAGTCTTAAGAAATCAAAAAATAAAGATGCTCTTATCCAAAGGACAAAAGACATTTAACTCAATGGATAAAGCACTGGACTATGCACAGAAAAACAAACTTTCAGATAAGCATGAAAAAAAAGACATGCAAATAAAAATGGATGGTCATCAAAAGGAAATAACAGCAAAAACTCAAAGAGAAGTAATAATGAGGGTTTTCTTTTCTGTTGGACCTGTCTCTGTTGTTTCTGTCTTTGCCAACACAATATATATAAAAAGCAAATGCACTGATTCAACTGTCATGGAAGATCACAGTGTTATTAAAGTAAAACCTATTTATCTAACTAAGCTAGTCAAACAACAACTTAAATAGATATAGTGGCAATCAGCACAATATTATGTGTATCCATAGTAAATGAGTACTTACTAGAATTTCATAATAAAGTAAAATATATGTCTTACATTTTCATAAATATTCATTTAAGTGTACTAAAATTAGGAGAATAAATATTTATTTAAATATCAGCATACTAAGATATTTTCATCTACTTAAAAATACAAGTAGCAGTGAACTTTATTTTAAACATAAGACAATGATTGAGTGGATGACATGGTGTAACTGCTACTAAGAAATGCAATTATTTTCTTTTCTTCTCTGAACAAACACTTAAACAATGTAAATTTTATGTTTGGGGCTGATATATTAATATTTTGCTGCTTTGTTGCACTTTACAGTGCTTCAAAATCAATTGTTTACTTAAATGTTATTTTAAATTGTTTAGTTTTGGACATTGAAACTCTTAAAAGCTTAGCTTGGCAACTGGCAGTCACAAGCATTTTTACCATTATATATAATCTTCTAGCAACATTTCCCAACTTTAAAATAAAATGTTTACATGTTTCAAGGTTTTAAATGGAGTCGGAAGTCATAACAAATGAAGAAGGAAGAACTGGGATTACGCAAACAGCCGGAAGTGCCAGAAAGCTAAGGATGACCCTTGAACCTAAAATGACAGCTTCTAAATGGAACACTGCAACAGAATGATAAGAAATAACTGTAAAGTAAGATAACATTGCTATTTAATGAAATACAAGCATCTAAAGTGTAAGACATATTATTGCACTACATTAAAGAAAATCTAAACAAAAAAGACATTTAAATGTATAAAATGCTAGAAGATAATAAAGAATGGCAGAAATGTGTAACTAATGCTGTACTAAATTATACTGAAAATATTTAAAGGGAAACACACATTTATAAATGTAAGACTATTTGTACCACTATTCTGCTAATATTCTTTTTCCCTAAGGGTAATATTAGTTGGTTTAATACAAATAATTAGAGTTCTACTCCTATATTATTAGGTATTGTGGTGTACAAAGAATTAACATCCATAGTCACCAATATGTCTCTGTCCTCTACTTTTATTATTTTAATGTTTCTTACAAAAGCAAAAGGGTCCCTAATATATGTTTCTCCTGTTTTCACTACTTCCTGCAACTTTTTGTCAATATATATCGCCATTGCCCCTGTTTTGCACCCCCACTGGCAACAATTGGCCTCTAAACAAAGGATAGTCCAAAGCTTTATGTATTTTAGGCAAGCCAAATATTTTACTTATTATAGGATTATCTTTTGCAAAAAAAGTGCTTCTTTTTGGCTAATCCTATTTTCACATAACCATTCTTCCACCGTTGAGTCAATAAACCTGTAACACTTCCTAATGAAGTCCAATGTTACCTCTTTGTAATAATGCGCATCTTGTAATAGTTCAGACATAACATTTATATAAGCAATTTTGTCAAACATCACTATTGCATTGCCTTGTCTGCTTTCAACAATACGATGCTATTGTCATTGCTTAAACTGTTCAAGGCAGTACGTTCTTCATATAATAAATTAAAAAAATTATTAACGGGTTTATTCGACAGTAGTTTTCGAATTTGTACTTCCATTACATTTTGGAAGGCTTCTAATTCTGGCCTCAGTGGGGGGTTAAAACAACCAGGTCTACAATAAACATTAGGTTGTATAGTGCTCCGAATATTTTCATCTTTATTAAACAAACATTTTAAATTCAACCTTTTCACAAAGTCCTTTAAGTTGTTTATGGTTTTACAAATATGCACTCTAGCTGCGGGCACAAAAGTCCAGCCTTTACTAAGGACCAAAATGTCATAAAAACCCAACAGTCTATGTGAAAGATTGGCAATTTTAAAGTCACATTCAGAAAATGTACCTTGTTTTTCTACTGGTTGCTTCTCCTTTTTATCCACCGAGCATTCTTCTGAAACATTTTTCTTTTTTTTTGCACATTCTTCTTCACTGGCCCCGATATTACTTGAGCCCATGAATGCTTGCCTGCGCCTGTATCTTGATAAACATTTATTATCCCCTGAAAAGGATGTATATTGCTAGCGGCACCAGAAGCAAAACCAGTAGTCGACTTATCTATAGCTCTTGTTTTGAAAGCAACTTGCATAACAGACATCATCTCACCTTACTCTTGCCGCTCATTAACAGACTTCTCAGCCCTAAGAACATCATACATGTTTGTCGGAACATATCTTCCTTGTTCTGGCATGCTCACAACTGTTTTTTCATCACTGGTAGAAGAATTAAAGGTATATGCAGTATCTTGCTCATATTCATAGTGATCTCGTTCATACTTTTTCAATTTTCTTTTCTTGAGAATCTCATTTTCCTTGTTTAATTTATCTTGAATGAGACAAATTTTAGTATCAAAGTTCTCTTTGGTGGAATCGTTTTTGAGCAAAAAATATTCCTCTTTGATTTTTTCATCCAACTCATGACTTTTCTGCTTGTAACAATCCACCAGCATAACCATATACTCCATACCAGTCTTTTGGTTAAGCATAACACATTTGTCTATGGGCTCATTTGGCAAGTCATTCCCTATCTGCATTTTATTAATCCTCAAGCCCTTTGGCACCCTCTGAGCTGAAATACTGCTTTCAAAAATCAACACATCCCACTGCAGTCTTTTCAGTTTTACCAAAGCCTTTTCTAAAGATGTAAAATGATCAGTGAGATTTAAATTGACTTGCCTGTTATTACCAATGGCTTGCACATTGTCCATAAAGGGGTTAGCAGGAGCAGCTAGGCAACCACATAATAACTAATCCCTCATCACACAAAAAACAGGTTGCAAGCAGTTCAAATTATTCTTGCTAATGGCTGGATTGCTTATAGCCATCCCAGTGTTACTCACATTCCCTTCTTTGTCTGACACAAAAGTACCATTAGGTGTATCATGTTGCGTAAAACCCGATGGCAGAACCAAAAAATTGCAATCCGGTTGGCTGCTCATAACTCCAATCCCAACGAAAATGCAATAAAATGGAGAATTCAGCAACAAAACAAATGAAATCAAACAGCAAAGGATAAAATCCTCACAGCAGCCCTTATTTACCAAGATAAGCAGCACCTTATTCAGTAAGCTCTTTCATCTTGCAAAGACTTCTTTAAACTGAATAAAAATTCTTTCACACGAAGCACTTTATATACTAAATCTTCACCCAATTAAATAATTAATTATACAATTATCTTAAAGATAAAACTCCACTAAAACAATACATTGTAGAAACATTAAACATAAATGACTTAAAACACATAACTTTTGTGCAAATATTTCAGAATTGTAATATGTCAGTGTTTCAACCTTTTTCTTTTTAAATAAATTTTAAAATTTTCTTTGTCATTCAACCCGGGGGGGGGGTGACTTGCATCTAATTTCACAGTCCAGCAGTACTTTTTCCATTTTAATTCTTTGTCTGCTGCTAGCCTACTATCAAAATTGAGAACCCTATCTATTACATAAATGTAGGATTCCTATTGCATTTATCATTCATATAATGCCTATTTCATGCATTAGTATCATCATTCTTTTGAACAGCATAGTGCTCTTTAATCCTTTTATATAATGCTCTAGTTTTCATGCCAATTTAATAAGAGGTACATTGTGTGCAGATAGAAAGGTAAACAACAAACTTCATCGTATAAACATTTTCATTAAAAACATGTATTTTTATATTATTTATGCATAATAAAATTTACCCTTTGTATATATGCTTACAGTATTTACAATTTAAACACTTAATTACTTTTTCCTTTTTTCCATGTAAATATATAGCTTAATACATACTGGATCACTGGAATTGGCTCTAAAGTAGCAAAAAAAAAAAAACTACATATTATAGCATTACATGCAAAGGTTTAAATCTTGTTGGCTGGAGATCTTTAGAAAAAGATACCACTAAGGATAATAAAACTAAAATAACAGCTACTGTTAAACAACTAAATAATTTTACGATGAATCTTAGAATTATTCAAGAATTGAAATTGACAAATAGCTATGCTCACAATTCATGTAGATTTGGCACCTAAAAAACGTTTTTGTATCCAAAGAGCTATACTCAAAAGTTGATAAAGTATCAGTAACATCTTGTCCTTTGTCTGGCCTTAAAGCCATTAACTTTTAAATCAATCTAAACCCAGTGAATTTATATCTTAGCAAAGAATACTATCATATATTGTCAAATTATAGGATTTAGAGAATGGTTTCTAAAGGAACTGAAGTTATTTATGGATAGTATTAACAATGGTGAGATTTCAGATGTTATTTTATTGGACATGTTAAAAACCTATATTTATGGTAGAATAAAGAGTAGGTATTTATTAAAAAAATAAAGACTGGGATAATGAATTAAATATGCTTCAAGTAAGAGCTGACGCCCTAAAATTAAAATCAAATCCTTCTGATAAAGAGACAAATACAGAACTGAAAACATTAAATAAAAAATACATAGAAATTCTAAATCATAAATATCAATAAATATGGAGAAACTAAAACTACAAACTTTTACAGTAAATCCTAAGACTCTATAAAGATTAGCAATTAGATCAAAGACATTAAATAATATAAACCATATTAAAGAAACTGAATATCATATAGGCAACAAAACTAAAAAAAGCAATAGATCTAAAAGACATCTTATAAACTTTTAGGAGACATTATGAATAAATCAATAATAGAAATTTACCTTTAGATAATAATAACATCACAGTTTTCAAAGGAGAATATAAAACAAAAAAATAACAAAAGAACACAATGATAGATTAGATAAACCCACAACTATTAGGAAACTAAAAGAGGAAATAAAGAATCTAAAAATAATAAGGTTCCTGGTTTAGATGATTTGATTTCAGAACTATATAAAATAATTTCAGATACTATGTTAAAAATGTTATTAAATACATTTAATGAAGTTAGCTGTTCATTAAATATCCAGTCTTCATTGAAATATTCAATGATAGCTCATATGCTGAAACTAGATAAAGATCCTAAATTATGTAATTCATATCATCCCATATCTCTAGTAAATGTAGACTATAAAATTTTAATGGCGATATTGGCAAAAAGATTAAGTACTATAGCACAAAACCTAATTAACAAAGACTAAACTGGTTCCATTTTAGGAAGAAAATTCCAAGATGATATCATTAAACAACACACAGAAGACAAACTATAAAAATCCAAAGGAGTGATATCCTAAAATGATACCACCAAAAAACTTTAATAAAGGATAAGCATTTTCATTTTACATAAATCGTAAAACTTCCTCAGATCAATGACAAAAAATAAAAGAGCATTTACATATCCAACTTACTATAATAATTAGCCAATCAAAATCTAACATAAGGTCATATGCTAAAAAAGCTTTGTCCCAACAGGAAATACATTAATTCATTCATAAAATCCCAACCCCTGTTTCATTCATAAAAGCATATAGAAAACATAAAACTTTAAACACTTCAAAAAATACTTAATTCAATAAACGTTCAATTCATATAATAAATAACACATACATGAAATAAATATTTACACATTTCACCTCCTCTCCACTTTATACTTTAAAATTGGTAAAATAGTTGCCTGCTCATTCAAACCTGGACAGACATACGCATTATAAAATATCTGCTGGTATAATTCTCTAATCTCTAATATGATCAGCCATGGTCCTCATCTTGGGTCTTTATGGAGTTTCTCCATTACTATAAGTTTTAAATAATTATCTGGGTCTTCTTTAATGTGTTTGAATAGGGCATTAGTTACTTTACTATTCTTTGTATCATAAAGATGTTCATAAATATGATCACATACTTTTTGCTCTGTTTTATCCAAATAAAAATAATCACACACTTGGCACAAGGCAGCATAAACCAGCCCCATGCATTCACAGTTGTGTCTGTCTTTATGAAAGGAAGTTTTATTCCTTATCACAAAACTCAATCTCTCCTGTATATAACTACAATAGTTACATCAGCCACACCTCCACATGCTCACATTATTAGTTTTTAATTCCTTTCTACTCCCAAAGATATTTTAAAGGACCAACCATTTCTGTAAACAATTATAGGGCACTCCCCTACTTTATTTCTAACCTCCCTACCTTCCAAGAAAATGTCCCAATTGTTATACAACACAAATTTAATCAAACTGCTTTTATTACAAAATGTCGTAATAAAGGAATTTTTAAACTCATTGGAACTTCCTTTGTTCTTATTTAAGTTAATTTCTTGGATAAAATGTAACCTCTCCACTGATAAAACAGGTGACCAGATCCTATTAAGAATGGGAATAAATAACCCATTAGATCTCTTTAGTTGCAGCACCATGCATCATTTCATTAATCAATCTCTCAGGATAACCATTATTTAGAAACATAACTTTTAAGTTTTCACATTCTTCTTCAAATTGTGGCCACAGAGTAATCATCCTTGCTGCTCTAACCAATTGTCCTTTTACAACTGACTTTTTTGAGTAAATGGATGAAAACTAGAAAATGTATTTGAGTAAGTTGGCTTCCTAAAAATACGGGAAGTTTAACCCCTGTTAATAACATCCAAATAAGCCAAACTAGCCTCATTACAATGATAAGTAAATGAAAGAAAATTAGTTGTCCCATTAATATATTCCATTAATTCATTGTTTCCGTACTTCCCCTCCACACAATAAAAATATAATCCAAATAATGGAGATATAAACTGAAGTTATTACTAAATTTGCAATTATGAATGTGCAAATATTCCCATTCCAACATAATGATGTTCACAAATAGGGCAGCACAGGGTGAGCCAATAGCCACACCCTTCTTTTATAAAATTATATTGTTGTTGTCGAAAAATATATAATTATTTTTCAAAATAATATCTAAAATGTCCTCATACAAATTAATTTGCATCTGTGAAATCCCTTTCCAACCCAGATAATTTCCAAACCAAACCAAACCTACATCATGTGGGATAACTCTGTATAGATCCTTCACATCTATCGGCATAAATATATCTTCTGACTCAAATACAAGCTCATTCATTTTTTGCAAAAAGTGCCAAGAATCCCTGCACAAAAACAGTTCCTCCTGCAAAAGATATTTTAACTTCCTGTCAAGGAATTGTGCACTTGTACTTTGTGAAGGAAAACCTACCATCTACAATATGGTGCATAGGAGGATCTTCCACGTTCTTTTGAATTTTAGGTATGCCAAACATTTGGGGGACTCTTAGCGCTGAAATTTGTAAATAAAAATTTAAATGTTTCCATATCCACCTGTCCTTGTATAAAAAAGTCCCTAATGTGTGTACAAATCCTTCTATAAGCAATGTTGAGTTCATTCCTACAAACCTTTTGATACAAACTACTCTCCAAAATCTTAAACATCCTGTTCTTATAATCATAAAAATCCATGAGAACTAAGCCCCCTCTCTTATCCGGGGTCATAATTTTCACGTTATGCCCAGTAATAAAATTAATGAATTCCAGTTCATCTTTAGACACATTAAATTTCCTCATAAACTTGTGTTTACCCAACATTTTCCTTAAATCTGTCTCACACATTTTCTCAAAAAAACATCAGTGAATGATGAAGGGACTGATTAAACATACTGGGTAATTTAAAGGGATGATAATGTGTAGGTACTTCATTAAGCATAATAGATAAGTTAGTTTTACATTAAAAATAGTTTTAAATCAATCAAAACCTGGGTTACATTAGACCCTCTGTCCGGAACAAAGGACAATCCTTTTGAAGATAAATCAGCTGCTTCTTTATTCACATCAGTACTAGAAAAAGTATAAATCTTAAAAGCATCTCTATTGTTAGATATAATATGAACAGAAAAATTGTCCTGCTGAAAAGACTCACCGGCCAAAATTAATTCCTCCTCCCTCGCTGTATTTGATATGATTGGGTCACCTGTGGGGTCTGCCTGGGTTTGAAAATTGCTATTGGTTGTTCTCTGTGGGTGTAGATCTTTTCCTGTGACCCCTTGATTGGAATTGTTCAGCTGTTTTAGCCTCTGTCATCTCCTCAAAGTTGGAAAGGCTAAAGTGTCAACACCATTAAAAGAAGAAACAGCACGGCCAGTCGTCAATCCACCCACATTCTCATACATAACTTGGTTAGACTGTACATGCTGTTGACCCTCCTTATCAAACTTCTTTTTACACTAGGACTGTTAAACTGGAGGAGTGGGATATGCTATCCCCTGTGCATAAGCTAATCTATCCCACTCCAGTTTTTTTTTTTTTACTTTTGTTACTTTGTATTACTTGAAGTGTATATTCCAAACTGTTCAAAATACATGCATTCTCATATTTATATGTAACATAAAGTGTGTCTTGCACTATTAAATGATCCAAATAATTAATTTCTGCTGTTAATTGATCAATCAGTTTAGCATTATGACGGATAACTATTTCCATATACTCACACACTATGCAGTCAAAGAATACTAGCAGTTCAAGAAGTAAGTTAGAATTAGGTTCCATACCTGGTGGAAAATGCCACATTCTTAATCCTTTTGGTACTCATTTCAACCTAATAAATTCTCTGAAGTAGGCATTCTCCAATTGTAATTTTTTAATTTGAAAAGTTTATAATCCAACTCTTCTAAAAAGGTGTCCAACCCATCTGTTACTTCCTGGACTTCGTTGTTAAAATGGAAATCACTCTGTACCCATTTGTTCAGAACTGGTATCTCACCAGCCCCAGTTTGGGTACATAAGGTCTCACTGGAATTAACTGTAGTCAAAGCCATGAAACCTGCAGTACAATCCATATTAGCTCCAAGAGCTGGGGGAGACACAGAAACTTGTGTGTTGACTGCAACTTGCTGGAACAACAGCTGTCCAAATTGTTGATTGATATCATTGACCCTTCGTGTAAGCTGCCGAATAAGTAGGGTCAAATTGCCAACTGACCTATTCAGGTCATGTAAGGAAATATCTGAAATCAGTTCTGGTGTAGAAGCAATTGCCTTAGCAGCCATCAACTCTACCAGTAAAATAAACAGGATCCAATAATACAGAGAAGACAAACTATAAAAATCCAAAGGAGTGAGAGGCCAAAACAATACCTCCAAAAACTTTAATAAAGGATTAAGAGCTTTTGTTTTACAAAATCATAACACTTTCTCATATCAATGTCAAACAATAAATGAGCATTTAAATATCCAAATTATTATAATCATTAACCAATAAAAATTTAAAATAAAGTCACATTCTAAACAAGCTTCATCCCAACAGGAAATACATTCATTCATAAAATCCCACCCCCTATTTCATTCATAAAAATATATACAAAACATAAAACTTTAAACACTTCAAAAATAATTAAATGAACACTAGTACAAGACCCACTTTATGTCATGTATAAATATGAGCTTGAACATATTTTTAACAGTTTGGAACATAAACTTCAAGTAATATAAAGTAACAAAAGTAAAAAACTGGAGCGGGATAGATTAACTTATGCACAAGGCTTAACATATCCCGCTCCTCCTGTTTTACAGTCCTGAGGTAAAAAGAAGTTTGGTGAGGAGGGTCAACAGCATGCACAGTCTAAACAAGTTATGTATGAGAATGCAAGTCGAGCAACAATGATCCTTTTCTTTCTTCTTTAACGGTGTTGACCCTTTAGCCTTTCCAACTTTGAGGAGACTGGAGATGGTAAAACAGAGGAAAATTTCCAACCAATGGGGTAAAAGGAAAGGATCTTCACCCTCACAGAACAACCAATACCAATTTTCAAACCCAGGCACACCCTCACAGGTGAACCAATCATATCAAACACACCAAGGTAGGAGGAATTCATTTTGGCTGGTGATTCTTTTCAGCAGGATGATTTTTCTGTTTGTATTATATTAAACAAGAGAGATGATTTTAAGCGTTATAATTTTTCTACGACTGATGTGAATAAAGAAGTGGCTAATTTATTTTCAAAAGGAGTTTCCTTTGTTCTGGACAGTGAGGCTAATGTAACCCAGGTTTTGATTGATTTGAAACTATTTTTATGTAAAATTAACTTATCTATTATGCTTAACAAATCCCTTTAAACTATCTAGTACATTTAACCCCCCCTTCATCATTCACTGACTATTTTGAGAAAATGTGTGAGATAGATTTAATGAAAATATTGGGTAAACACAAGTTTATGAGGGAAATTTAATGTGTCTAAAGATGAACCAGAATTGATTAATTTTATTACTGGACATAAAATGAGAATTGTGACCCCAGATAAGAGAGGGGGCTTAGTTCTCATGTATTTTTATGACTATAGGAACAGGATGTTTAAGATTTTGGAGAGTAATTCATATCAAAAGATTAGCTGGACTGAACTCAACATTGCTTATAGAAGGATTTATACACTCATTAGGGATTTTTTTTATAGAAGGATTGGTGGATATGGAGACAGTTATATTTTTACAAATTTCAGCTCCAAGAATCCCACAAATGTTTGGTATATCTAAAATTCACAAGAACAGGGAATATTCTCCTATGCATCCTATTGTAGATGGTAAGTTTTCCATCACAAGTGCAGGTGCACAATTCCTTGAAAGGAAGTTAAAATATCTTTTGCAGGAGGAATTGTTTTTGTGCAGAGATTCTTGGCATTTTTTGCAAAAAAGAATGAGCTTGAATTTGATTCGGAAGATATATTGGTGACAATTGATGTGAAGGATCTATACACATGATGTAGGTTTGGTATGGTTTGTCAATTATCTGGGTAGGAAAGAGATTTTGCAGATGGAAATTAAATTGTACGAGGACATTATGGATATTATTTTGAAAAATAATTATATATTTTTCGACAACAATATATTTTTACAAAAAAAGGATGTGGCTATGGGATCACCCTGTGGTACCCTATTTGTGAGCATCATTATGCTGGAATGGGAACATTTGTATATTTATAATTGTAAATTTAGTAATATCTTTAGTTTATATCTCCACTATTTGGAAAATATGTTTACTGTGTGGAGGGGAAGTAAGGAAACTATTAATGAAGTCATAGAATATAATAACGGGACTACTAATTTTATTTCATTTACTTATGATTGTAATCAGACTAGTTTGCCTTATTTGGATGTTCTTTTATACATGGATGTTATTAACGGGGGTTATAGTTTCCGTGTTTTTAGGAAGCCAACTTACTCAAATATGTTATTGCACTTTTCTAGTTCTCATCCATTTACTTAAAAAAAGTTGGTTGTAAACGGACAATTGGTTAGAGCAGCAAGGATGATTACCTTGTGGCCACAATTTGAAGAAGAATGTGAAAACTTAAAAGCTATGTTTCTAAATAGGGGTTATCCTGAGGGATTGATTAAAAAATGATACATGAGGCCAAACTAAAGAGATCTAATGGGTTATTTATACCCATTCTTAATAGGTTGGGGGCACTTGTTTTATCATGGAGGGGTTACAATTTAACCAAAAAATTAACTTAAATGAGAACAGAGGAAGTTCCAATGAATATAAAAATTAATTTATTATGACTTTTTGTAACAAAACCTGTTTAATTAAATCTGTGTTATATAAAAATTGTGATATTTTGTTGTAAGATAGGGAGGTTAGAAATAAAGTATGGGGAATGCTCTATAATTGTTTACAGAAAAGGTTGGTCCTTTAAAAATATCTTTGGGGTAAAAATTGGAGGTATGGCTGATATAAATACTGCAGTTATGCACAGGAGGGATTGAGTTTTGTGATTAGGAATAAAGATTTCTTTCATAAAGACAGGCACAACTGTGAATGCCCGTGGGTGGTTTATGCTGCCCTGTGCCAAGTATGTGATTGTTTTTATTTGGGTAAAACAGAGAGACAATTATGTGATTGTATTTATAAATAGCTTTATGATATAAAGAAAGGTAAAATGACTAATGCCCTATTCAAACACATTAAAGAATACCTGGATAATTATTTTAAATTTATAGTCATGGAGAAACTCCATAAAGACCAAAGAAGGGGACCATGGCTGATCATATTACAGATTAGAGAAATATACCGGCAGATATTTTACAATGCATATGTCTGGCCAGGTTGGAATGAGAAGCAACTATTTTATCAATTTTAAAGTATAAGATTGAAAGGAGGTGAAATTTGTATATATATTTATTTCCTGTATGTTTCATTTATTATATGCATTGAATGTTTATTTAATTAAGTATTTTTGAAGTGTTTAAAGGCTTATGTTTTGTATACATTTTTATGAATGGCACAGGACAGTGGTATTTTATGAATGCATGTATTTCCTGTTGGGATGAAGCTTGTTTAGGCATGTGACCTTATATTAGATTTTGATTGGTTAATGATTATTATAAGTTGCATATTTAAATGCTTGTTTATTGTTTGACATTGATCTGAGGAAGTTTTATGATTTATGTAAAATGAAAGTGCTTATCCTGTATTAAAGTTTTTTGGTGGTATCCTTTTGGCCTGTCACTCCTTTGGATTTTTATAATATCATTAGAGTTCTATCCTTAATATATATTGCTAATAAAAATAAAAAGGAATTATCATTACTAAGCCTAGATATTGACACAGCTTTTGATTCACTCAATTGGATGTATTTACAAAAACATGCTTAAAGAATACAATTTTTCTTCAAGATTTATTGAAATAATTAAATTATAAAATAATACTTTTTCTTTTGTTAAAACTGGATCTTTTATGTCTAGTTCTTTTAAAATATTAAGAGGAATTAAACAAGGATGTGCTCTTTCTCCATTATTGTTTGCCTTAAAATTAGAACCATTTCTGTGTATATCAGAGATAATAAAGAAATAAAAGATTTTGTATCAATGATAATTATAATTCTGAAATTCAACTATATGTGGATGATA
>NC_056733.1:1317752368-1317767368 GCF_019279795.1 Protopterus annectens
GATGGGCTACTGATGCCTGTTTCTGTCCCCTGCCTTCTCTCATTCACCATTGCAACCCTCCCTGTTATCCCCGCCCCTATCAGCAGGTTGCTTTAGAGCAACCCCTTCTCAAAAATAAATGATTCTTACAATTATTCAGTCACTCTCTCCACCCATCACTGTCCTGTGTACAATTACCACAGCGGATGTTCCACACTTCTGTAATCTGTAGATCAATGCGGTTATTTACTGCAGAGATCCACTGCAATCCTTCCTCTCATCAAGAAGCTGTAGAGCAAAATCCAATCAATAAAGGAGTCATACAGTTATCAAGTCACTCTCCCCACTTGCCACTGGACTGTGTAACCTTACCACTGCAGCTGAAGAACAGTTCTTCTGTCTGTAGACCAATATAAATATCTTCTGCACGATCTGAAAAAATCAGTTGTGTGATGAGCACTGCAACAGCAGTGGCTATTTACATCATCCCATATTGGTGCTTGTTGTGTAGTAGTTATGCTAGTGAGGCTATTTCGAGTAAATATCTCTGAAACATTTTATAAAATGAATATCAGCCCTGGACTGTGCACTGAGGCTTATGCTCACCCTTGCACATGCATAAAAGACTGCAAAGCAATCTCCTCATGCATGGGCAGGTCCATGACTTCAATAGAGCTGTGGGCTATTTAATCCACTTTGTGGTCCTTAGAGGTGCTGTGCCAGAACCATGAACATAAATACTGTATGGACAGGGCAAATACCTTGTGTCCAGGTATCTGCCTATCCCTCAGCAACATGACTGCACTGGCAATTGTGTCTGATTCACTTGCAAAGCTTCCATACTATTTAAGACTGATAAAGATGTAAGCAGGGATTTCCCTTAGGTCATCCCTGGCAAACAATCACTCTGTTCATGTTGATGTGTCTGATACATACCTCTCAACTTCTTAGAGCAAGAAATCTGGACAAAGCCATAAATAAAAGTGGGACAAAAACCCAAAAATAGGGACAATCTTTAAACATTGCTCTTACAAACTTAAAAAGTTGATAGAATAATAGGTTTTGCATTTGCATGAATTTTCTATAGGTTATGAAGTTTAAAACTCAAATTTCTGTCATTATTTTTGAACTTCAGTCTTTAATGATTTACCACTATTTTGCCAGAAAAAACACAATTTTATGAAAAACAGGCCAAAATCTGGACATTCTGCAAAAATCTGTACAGTTGAGAGCTATAAAACAAACCATTACACACCTGAATGATTACATACTATCCTTAAGGCATTGTCAGTACTTGGTAAAAGCCATATACTCAGGGCTGCAGTGCATTTCAGTATGATGTGTGTTTACCGCAGAATCTTGACTGTGCCCCGACCACCTGCTCCCCGAGAACTAACACTGCTGTCATCGTGCAGGGCACCTATGCTGTCATGCTCATTACCTGTTCTTACTATGATCATCTTCACCCTGTGACAGCATACCCTTATCAGTGCATGCAGACAAAACAGGGTATGATACTGTGTGTTCATACTTTTCAAATGTCCAGAATTGTACAGAATGCCTAGTTTTGTTTGTTTTGTTTTTTGCCTTGAATTTGTTTTCATAAAATGTGTGTTTTTCTGGTAATCACTGAAGTAAATGTATGATTGCTTATGTCGTAAGTGATGGTTTAATAAAGATGTTTCTTGTTTAAAAAAGGGGCAGGAATTGAATAATTTATGTGATGTTGATTAGGTTATATGATATATAACAATATATGTGAAGCATAATGTTTGTTAATTTTAACTTGTTAATACAGTTTGATTACTTTTATATAAATGTAAACGTGCCTATGTCACAAGAGATAATTCAATAAAGGTGTTTAGAAAAAAAGATTGAAGTAAGCAAATAATGTCAGACATTTAAGGTTCAGGCATCACATCCTTCATAAAATGCATGCTAAAGAAACAACAACTGTTATTCTAGCAACTTTCTAAGATTCTAAAAGCACTACTTAAAAATTGACTCTGATTTTGGGCCTTTGTACCACAATTATTTTTGACTTTGTCCAGTTCTTGCACTTGGAAATTGAGAGGTACGTTTGTGTCTTTTATACAATGAATAGCCCCAGCCACTCATGTGCCACCATTACCATCCTGGTCTGTACACTCTGTAGTCTGATGTAGCTGTGCTGGGTATACTATGTGCCTGTTCTGTATCCATTCACTTTGTAGTCATGCCCATTGAATGCCAACTGGCAGACATGAATCTCTTTCTAAATGACACATCTTTCAGCTCAGAGATCAAATTTTCTTCTTCTCTCTGGCTGCTTTATAGTGTGAACAGTACTTCTTCATTCCATTCATTGATGTTTATTTCCTAAATTATTACTGCTTGTTGAGTTTTCTTGCAGTGGCTCTGGATATACTACTAAGTGATAACTGAAAAACACCTTACTTTTTGATGTAGCTACCCAGGACAACTGCAGGACCTTATAACTTATCTGCAAAAAAATATATAATAATTGTGGAGGATTTGTGTCATATCAAGTTAAGTGGTAGCTGCATCTAAGGTGTGATAGATGTAGGCATGCTAACCAGCTCATGTTGTAAACCAAGTCAGGTATGCTTTGTCAAACATGTTCAAGAGGCCAGTATTGTAAGCCAAACCCATTATCTGCAGAAATGGACTGGGGTGAGGGCTAAGGAGAAAATCCTGATCACCTGTTGTGACAGACTCTCATATAAAGATGAATGAATGGACTTTTCTTACCCCAAGACCAAGCACAGTCAGCTGATCATTATTTACAATTCCATGAATAAGTCATAGAAGCACAGAAAACAAGTTAAAATTGAAGTGTTACAGACAATGTAGAAAAGAATGCCATATTTTGGATAACATAAACACTGAGACATCATTGGTGTTGTAAGATGAATTGTAGAAACCTGTTGTGGACAGCTTAATTTCCTTTTGAAAACAATATAAATCTTGTAATGGCTGGAAGCTGAATTACCAAATACCTTCTCTTTATACTGTAGAGCTACATAGGCACCAGAATGGTGTGTTTCCCAATTTTTTACCATAGCTAAATAAGGACTCCAAAACAGTTGTTATCCAGGTTCATACCTGTTCTACATAAGTACATGTTTAAAATTTGTGAACTACATCTGTATTGTGCATTCCACATCTTTCACATGTTCCATGAAATATAAAACCTTGCTCCTTGCTTTTATTATTGTCCAGTGGTCCTCATAGGAGAAATGTAGCTAGTGTTCAAACGTTGAGAGACTCTACTGCCTCACCTTTACCCAAATTAATCACTTACTGTGGCGTCATGCTTGAATTTGTTCATAAGGTGCATAACCTTGGTGTTACCTTAGACACCAGGCTTGCACTTCAGAACCAGATGTCAACTATTGTGAAGTCCTCATGTTTCCACTTGTGAGTCACATCAAAGATTAAGCATCTAACATCTAAAGCTAATCCTCATTGGTTGTTTTCCATTAATTGGTCTCCCCAGTGTTAGACTGTTGGTTGTTTTTCATTATGTGCTGGACTTCTGCAATGCCCTTTACCTAGGACTTCTTAACACTGAGTTAGGGCATTTACAGATGGTGAAGACCTCTGTTGCAAAGCTACTTACTGTTATATCTCATTACCAGTGTAGTACACGTGTCCTCTGCAGGCCGCATTGGATTCCATTGTGTTACAGAATCATCTATAAGATCTTAGTGTTAGTGTGCTTTCCCATTCATGATCGGTATCCCTCCTACCTGAAGAGGCATATAGTGCCCTAGTGTCCACCTCTGGAGAGCTGCTGGTAGTTCTACATGTGCATCTTCAAACATTTGGGGACCATTCATTTTTTTAAGAGGCCTTTCTCATGTGGAGTCTGCCACCATGGAAACTTTGAGACTGCGCATCGGTAGCTGCTTTCCAGGAGGACATTTAAAACATATCGTTTGATATGGCATATGACAGGATGGAGTAAATTTGTTGAAAAAGTACATTTGTATATTTAATCTGGTATTATATCATTGTCTGTTGTTTTTTTATTTTATGTTATAAGTAATTGATATGGTTGATTATTTGATTAATGTCACAGCATTTTGTATAAAACCACCTTAATAAAGTTGAAGTTGAAGTAAAAGATAGAAAGATAGTGACACAGAATCCTTAATGCCCATAACTGAAGGGCAATATGATTATGGACACTCTGGGTGGGTGCTCACCAACCAGAGTTTTTCTGATAGTAGAGTGTCAGACTTAATCAAGCAGTTATATTTGGGGTGCTCTCATGGCTGGGGAATCTATACTTGAGGTGTGCCTGCCTGAAGAACATCAATTACCAGTGGGGGCTCTGATGCAATTATTGCTCTTAAGCCTGACAAGAGGATACATTTCTCAAATGAAAGTACCTCCACATGCTGTGTGACAGATAGCCAAAATATACAGAGGTCAGCACGGAGACTACCATTTAATTCAGCTGACTCAGAGATATTATGCCCTTTTCAGTTCATTCTGCACATCCAATGGCTCTGACATCCTTTTTTAAGAGATTTTGTTCCAGATAGGGACATCTAAATTCAAATAACTGTGGGGAGATGCATGATTTTCTAAGGACCTTGACAGATTTGTGGGTTACCACAAAGTAGTATCACATTTTAAATGAGTTGGGAGATGTTTTTATATGAAAAGACAATGAGCAGGGAAGTATTGTTCATGATTTTGTCTGTAACTTAGCCCATAGTGGGTAGTGGGAGTTTTCTATTGGGACAACTTTATGCAGGGTGAAATTAGTGGCATATTTGTTAATGCGGTGACAATCTGCATCTCCATTTGCAAAGTGCCCTCTACATTATATTAACACATATATTTTTTTCTCCTACCCTTCCAGATATTTATTTTATTTTACATTTGTTGACCGGGCTAGTCTAACTGGATATATGTCCATTTTCAGTAGAGGCCCGGGGAGAAAAGCTCCAAGCATAGGCAGTGACATATCATATATTACATACAAATAACAAACAGAATATATTAGCAATTAGTTTGTCTATCTTACCCAGCTAGGTATTTGCTGGAGTAATGAGTAGATCCCTTATAATATAGCATAATTTGAAGCAGAATATAATTTTTAAAGCACTAATTTAAGAATAAGTTTAGTCTGTTCCAAACATGCATCGTGACAAAGAATTTTTCCCAGATATTTTCTAGGTTACCACTTGTCATTGTACTTATGAAAGCGTATAATCTGATGTCTAAATATTTCATATTTTC
The DNA here is from genome assembly GCF_019279795.1 of Protopterus annectens. Classification (NCBI taxonomy): domain Eukaryota; kingdom Metazoa; phylum Chordata; order Ceratodontiformes; family Protopteridae; genus Protopterus; species Protopterus annectens. The sequence goes on from NC_056733.1 coordinate 1,317,757,604, forward strand.
AAAGTTTTGCTCTAATCTGAGTTGCCTGCTTGATTGTCATAGGACTAGCTTTTAAGATCTCCATCCTTGAGTCACTAATATTCAGACATGACATTACATGAAAACAATCCATATTCAAGAAATGGGTCGGCTGTCTTCCTTTAAATTCTCTGTCTGTAAACATTACAATCTTACTTCTTTCTCATACAGTTTCCATGTTTTAATAGTAAGTTAAATATGATATGGTAGGAATGTGAGGGTCAGCAGCAAAAAAAAAAGAAGACAAGTGGCATTCTTGCCCAGTACCTCTTGTGCAACTTGAATGGGGGGTAGAGGGCAGGCAGGTGCTGTCAGTACTCTTGTTTGTGGATTAAAATATAACACTAAGATCACTAATCTATATTCCAATGGAAAACACATCTGAGCCATGACTGCCCAGATGTACTTCCAATACATTGAGACAAAAATAGTTTTCTTTTTGAAAATAGAAAATTTGGCCAACTTGGAATTGTCAGACGGCAGCATATATACTTTTTTCTTTCAATGAATTTCTGCGCACTTGCTTGTTAAGACACAGTGAATGACAACAAAATGGAAATCCTGCTACTCTAACACAAGTGTACAGCTTAATGAATTTGTATCCAGTAATCATGAAGATTGATTTACCTTGTCTACATCATCTTGTGTTCTGAGAGCTAAGATGGTGACAAGGACATTCTTTTTTACTTTATGGTCAAAGTTTTTCTCTTACAGTGTTATCAATGTCCTTTTAACATAATATATCCAATTTTTCAGTTTCCCCACATGCAGGTGGAACATCTGTTCACTGAATTAGTAACATAATAGCAGTTTTATGTAACAAGTGGTGATTACATTTACCAATGGCATTACCCATTAAAAAGCTTTAACTATGCTAGGTTGCTTTGTGCAGAGCCATACGTTTTATTCTATATTAACTAACACAATAACATGTACAAAACATAGGCATGGGTTCTGTAGTGACCAGTCATGTCACAGTTATTCCTCATGTTTTTTTAACATTCTGTTTATCAAGCTAGTGACTGCTGCTTTTATATATTAAGTGACATAAAATCAGTCATTGTTTTTTTCTTTCCTTGTAACATAGCAGTTGGTATAGTTAATGGTAATAAGTGACTATATTCCCACATAGCAAAGTCATTTAAGCCCTATAAATATATTAGCCATTAATGCTCTTCTCTGTATCATCATAGTCCAGTGTAACGCATAATTTCTCAACTACAAGAAAATAGTGTTTGGATAACCTAATTAAAAATGCCTTTCAGTTTCCCTTAGTGCACAGCTGAATGATATCAGCTATATGTATCTGATATTTTTATTGCATTATTTCGGAGAAGAATAATCACAGCTCTGTATCTTACTACAGGAGCACTCAAAACTGCATAAGAAGCAGCACCTCCTACTTATTCCATCTGGTCACCCCTCAAAGAAAATGGCGACTCACAGGGCGTAGCCCAGAACCAGTCTAGTTACTTTTACTAGGAGACATCTATAGTACTTTCACAACAGTATTGTAAAATTTCCCACCCATCTTCTGGCACAGGGATCTTCGCTATATGAAGTACAGCAACCACATTGATAGAGTGTAAAATATAAAGAAGATCCACTCTAATGACTAGGCAATTTAGGAACATAAAGTGTAAGTTCACGAGCTGTTAAAAAAAACATTATTGTGCCCACTGCTAGTTCAGTGGTGCAGAAGGACAGAGTCATAACTGTGAGACTGTAGACTGATTTGTTTCATGAGAACTCGGTTGGAGAGGGTTAGAAATGAGAGACATATTGTCAGCTCACCAACCCCAGGAGGGTGAGGCTTTGAGTAAGGCAACAGTCCATTGCGAAGACTGAGGGTTTCAGCCATTGTGAAATATTGCAAATGCACTGACATGTAATGCACATATATAGATCTGCACTGACAACAATGCATATCAGGCATGGCAAAAGACAAAGGATTGTGCATAAAAAAGTATAAAACATCTAAGAATGATGGCTCATCTATGCTGTGACACCAGCTGGCTATGAATTATTGACCAGCCACTAAAAAAATGAATAGGTCAAAACAGTGACGATGGTTTTGATGATCTCAGTAATTAAGGAGAAAAAGAGAAACATTTTCAGCCCATATAATTAAAGTGATTACTAGAACCAGGTTGGGCATTTGCACTATGGTATCAAAGTATGCAGGTCTTCTCCTCCTTTTCTCTGCAGCCATTCACCCTGCTTAAGTTAGGCTACAGTCTATGACACCATAAATATATCTCAAACTAGCTTTCTAATCATTGTCTTTTCTGCCAGCCAATTGCAACAAAAATGGCATTAGGCTACAACTCAGTGTTAATTGTCTAGGTTCTGGAAAATGTAAAAAAAAAGACTTTTTTGGACCCATGGAATTAAAAAGAGAATACTAGGAGTAGCACTATGGCACAAAAGAATGGACATGTCATTTTCTTTCCTTTCTCAGCTGCCTGCCCTCCCTAGACTATGTTACCATCTATTCTTAGCTGCCAAATCATGTATCTGTTCTGCCAGCCAATAGTAACATAAGAAAGTCTATGGTAATTACCCAAAGTTAACTTCTTTGATTTTAGTTTATTTGATGACTTACCTTAATGATCATGAACATCTATATACTATCAGCTTCTGGCTTCATAGAACTGAATATATCACAAACCAGAACCGATCCAACTCAAAATAACTTAAACTCAGTATTTATTCTAACTTCTACAACTAGAAATTCCATCAAAATTATGACCCAATATATCATGTTAGATGAAAACTTGTATATTTCATTTGGATTCACTTCATAACACTGAAAACTCAAAACACTGAAAATGAGAAAACTTCATAATATAGAAGACCAAAACACTAAAACTTCAAAACACTGAAAACTCAAAACATTAAAGCTCAAAACACTGAAAACACATATCATACATATACTGAGTTTAAACAGCATAAATCATAACACTTTCCACCACATGTAAGAAGGAGGGCAAGCACTCCTGCCCCCCCCCCATGTGGGGGGTTGTGCCCCCCACACCCCCAGCTACTTAAATATATCAACTCCAAGATTGCACTTAGTGTAGTGAAGTGCAATCTTAGAGTTGATATATATATATATAAGTAGCAGGGGGGGTGGGGGGTGCAGGGGGGCTTGGCCCCTTACTTACACTTGGTGGAAAGTGCTATGATTTATGTTGTTTAAACTCAGTATATGTATGATATGTGTCTTCAGTGTTTTGAGTTTCAGTGTTTTGAGTTTTCAAGATTTTGAAGTTTCACTGTTTTGATTTCAGTGTTTTGAGTTTCAGTGTTTTCAGCTTTCAGTGTTATGAAGTGAATCCATTTCATTTACATAACTCTTTTCTGAGTAGGATCATAAAAATGTCCTTATCACAGATTTGTTTTCTTATCCATCTAATTCTGACCAAACTCTAGTGTTTGAAAATAGATAAACTCCAAGATCCAATATCTTATAACTGGTTATACTGCAGAGGGCTAAAACTAGCACATGATAATGCTAGAATTCTTAAACAAAACAAAAAAGGGTCTTTTTACTACATAGTTGGACTGCAGTCTATTATCCTGATATTCAAGCTATATCAGATATATAAAACTGTGATGTCATATTACCAGGATACTGCACCCTCAAAGCAGACAGAGCACACAAAGGTGCAGCATTGTACCCTCACATGCTATTTGACTGTGTCACAGTTCTGCTTTTGTAGACTTCAGTAATCCATTTTAGTTACCTCTATGGTCAGTAAGGTTAAACATTTGTTACTGCATGCTTCTGTTTATCCATGGACTCTTGTGCCATGACTACAGAGGAACCACTGTAAAGGCTTACTGATGACATTAAGTCAGAGTTTATGATCTTAGGTAATTTGGATATTGATTGGAAGTCCATCTTTTTCTCAATAGGCAACCATCCATTCTGTTTTTAGTCTATTTTGTTTAATCAATATAGTCAGCACAATTGACAAGTCATCTCTCCATAAAATAGTCATAGGTTCATAGGTTCATAGGTTCATACTAGTCTATCCGCCCTAGGGCATTTATAAGCCTAGCCAGAATGTGTTTGGCTTTCGCCACCCATTTTAAATTTATTTTGCTATGCCCTTTTTCGAGGTTAGTATACTGTGCCTCTGTCTAACAGTAACACAGAAGTGATACCCGGGGTAAACCTATGATCTCCCATCCACTCATCAAGATTCCTCTTGAAGAGAGTCAATGAGGGACTCTGCCTAACCTGGACTGGGATTTTATTCCAGAGTGAAGGGAGCCTCTGGGTTATGAATCTGTCCCTCCAGCATGTCCTATTTATTTCAGTGCTGAGGTTCAAGTCTCTCGAGCGCGTAGCTCGATGGGATTTGGATTTTCTGAGGTGCAGCATGTCCATTAATTCCGGGTTGGACATGGCTTTATACATCAGGCACAGATCGCCTCTGAACAGGCGGTATGCCACTGAGTAGAGCTGGAGTTTCTTTAACCGGGCAGCATATGGCGTCTGTTTGAGCCCTTTGATCCTCTTGGTGAGGTACTTTTGGGGTCTTTCCAGTTGCTGCAGGTGTCTGGTAAGGTACATCCCAAAAGGGGCATTGTACTCAATTATGGACCTGATGAGGGATGAGTAAAGAGGCACGATGATCTCCCCTGATCTAGATGTGAATCCCTTCATGATTAGGTGGGCTATATAAAATGTTTTTCTAACCACTTTGGCCACGTGGTTGTCAAATGAGAGATTGCTATCAACTTGGGTCCCCAGGTCCCTAATTACTTCTTCTGTACTTAATGGATTACCACCTATGTGGTAATTTGTGGGCACTTTGTTTTTGCCAAAGGGGAGGACTATACACTTTTTGGCATTTAGCTTGAGGCCATGGCTCTGGCACCAGTTGTCTGTTTCTATGAGGGCCTTTTGGAGGATGCTTGTGTCGGCTGGAGAGTCAATTATGGCGCCCAGTTTGCAGTCATCTGCGAACTTGGTCAGCCACAGTCCTTCTGTGTTGGCTTGTTCCTCCGAGAAATATATACCGAACAAGAGAGGTCCCAGGACTGAGCCTTGTGGGACACCACTTGTAACTGGTTTAGAGTCTGACATGGCTCCAGCAATTCTAACCATGTGGGTTCTGTCCTTGAGCCAGTTTGCAATCCATCTAGTGACATAAGGGTTTATATTTAAGCTGGTGAGCTTATCTATAATGCCCAAGTGGGGTATTGTATCGAAGGCTTTTGCGAGGTCCAGGTAGGCTGTGTGGACCACCTTCCCCTCGTCAATGGCCTTGGTGACTGTTTCAAAGAAATCAACCAGTTTTAAGAGGCAGGATCTGCCCTTAACAAAGCCGAACTGGGTAGGATCCAGTGTCTGTAGGTCCCCAATATCTTTATTTATGAGGTCCATGATGATCCTTTCCATGGCTTTGCAGATCAAGCTAGTCAGGCTTATGGGGCGATAGTTTCCAGGATCCGTTGAGGCACCACCTTTATGGAGAGGGACCACTGTTGCTGTACGCCACTCTTTGGGCACATATCCTGTAGTAAGGCTGAGATTGAACAGTAGTTTTATGTTTGGGTTTAGCTCTTCTTGGAGTTCATGTAGGACGCAGCCTGGGACACCGTCTGGTCCCATTGATGCTGTGTTTTTTGCTTTGGAGAGGGTGACTCTTACCTGAGCATCTGAGATGTCAGGGGGGCAGCACTCTGCTGGGATAGATATTTGCCCTTTTGGTGGGGGGGGAGAAGTTTGCGCTGAACCTGTCAGCTAGGATGTTGGCAATGTCTGTGGGTTCAGTGTATTTTTTGTCATTTTGGACTAATTCTGAGCATATCTGGGAATTACCACCCAGGTTCCTAACATAACTAAAGAAAGCCTTGTGATTATCCTTAGTGTCCTGTGCAATTTTTCTCTCGAAGCTGGCCTTAGACAATTTTATGAGTGCCCGTAGTTTTTTGCTAATACTGATCAGTGATGCCTTCCCTTTTTGGGATTTTGCTCTATCATTTAGTAGCTTCCTCCTTCTATTGTATAGTTTGTTTATGGCTGGGGTCCACCAGACAGGACGTCTGCCTTTGGAGGATTGGGTCTTGGTTTTATTTGGGATCGCATGATCCATGCATTCCTAAAGGTGTTCATAAAATGTGTTTATAAAGGATTCTGCGGTCTGGGCCATATTTTCCACAGGTCCGGGGGCTTTGAATTTGACTACATATTGCTTACAGTGCCAAATAAGCATTTATGAAGCTAGGGTCATAGCAGATACTCTTTGTGATCAGCTGTGTATTTTGGCTATCTGGAGTCATGCTCATCATTTCTAGAGGAAATTTGAACAAATGTAATTCTTTAGTTAATAACATCAGCTGGCCTCCACCTTCTACTGTAGGTCTTGATGAGGTAGATGAATGTATCAGCAAATTTCTGAGCATACTGGAAAGCATGATGCCAATTTACAAGCATTGCATTGTTGAAGCCACCTGCTAAGAGTTCTCTCCAAAACGAAACCTCCATTGACCAACAGAACGCATCCATGGACTATTTAAGACAAACCCATACCTTGCAAAAATCTCTTCTTAGTGAAGGCAAAAATAAAGCAAAAACATTCATATTAATGAGGCCAGCATAAATATTTCATATCAGGAAAAATGTCTCACTGCATAATAAAACATCTGCCTCACTGCATAATAAAAACAGCTGGCACTATGTTAAGGCCTTCCTTCTAATGAGCGCTTTTATCACTCTTCCCATTCCTATTGGTACTTTTGATGACAATTTCTCTTTTATTTCATGACTCTGTTTAGTAACTCACAAACCAACCATTTTACAGTCTTTCACTCCCCTAGTTTCATTCTTTATGAATAATCTGGCAGCTCCCTGTAACAGTGTTAGACTAGATCAGTTCATGCATGCCAGCTATCTTACTGAAAGTTTATTCTGTTTTCTTGCACACCTGGTTCAGCAAAGTATTTGTAATAACATTAAGTTATGGTTGAATTCTGCAGGCCATTTTCTCAAGTACAAACAAAACGAAATCTACACCCTCTCTAAATAACTATCATTGGCCCAACAATGTACATCCATTTGATTATACTATAAATCTACTGTCCCTTTCACCAAAATCTTACACTTAATTCTAAACAGCTGACTAAGATTTGGCAAACGTAGTTAGCATCTAGGACAAACAAAAAAAATAACAAGACAATGCATAGTTAAGGCTTTTCAGTCTCTACAATCCTGCCTATCCACCTCTGTCATGTATCCTATTCCCACCTTATTTTATTCTTCTTATGTATTTAAACACTCTCAGTCTCCTATTCAAGGTTACGTAGAGTAAGTCAACTATCAAGTACCAAGATTCTTTGCTGGTCATCACTCTAGAATTTCCACTATTTAACACTTGGACATAAGTGATGTCAGATTAAAATATCAGCTAAACTATAGCCATCTGTCATTGCCCCCAAACTCTTAATACCGAGAAATGTTCATCCTTCATGGGTATAATCATCTAATGTCCCCTTCTACACAAGAAATATTTATCCCACTCACATCTAAAATCTTTTCCAAAATCAAAAAATCCCTTTGGTGATGCCTGTTTCTCAGTGTTTGCTGTTAAACTTTGAAATATTCTTCCACTCACATTCTGACAGATGCTAGGGAGAATGGTGCTCAAACATGAGCTAAAAACGTACCTTAGCAAGCAGTGGTGCTGCATTTGTAGAGTTACTTGAACATTTTCCAAAATACAAGAATGGCTGCATTTGTACAGTTACTTGAACATTTACCAAAATACAAGAATGTGTCTTTTATTCTTAATTATATTTACATGTTGTCTCATGTTTATCATGGCATAGATAACCATTGTCTTTCAATCATGTATGTGAATATGTTACTACAGTATCCTCTGGGATTTTTAAATGGAGGTAGGCTACCTTTGTATTTCATGCTGCATAGTCAGCATATGTTTTCAGTTACTTATCATATTCTCTTTTTCCTTCCCTGCACACACACTGTGACCTTTCTGAGTGGTATATCTGCTTTTCTATTGCATTACTCAGTATTTCAGCCATCTGATAGATGGTGCAGAGGCATAAGGTTATGATCTGTTAAAGAGATACTGCCTATGGTACATCGTTTGATTCCTTCATCTGCCTACTGCATAACCAGCCAGTGTTTTTGGGCAACTGGGAATTTGGACTAGGATCATTAATAGTCTCCTTGACTGTAAATCTAGTCTTCTTCATCTTTTCCCAGTTAGGGGTCGCCACAGCAGATCATCTGTCCGCTCATGATTGGCAGTGGAGTTTTACAGTGTCGAGTTGCCAGCCCAGCACCCAACCTTCCACAGAAGGCACACACATGCACACACTCACACCTAGGGCCAATTTAGAGTGACCAATCCACCTACTGCATGTCTTTGGGATGTGGGAGGAAACCCACATGACCACAGGGAGGACATACAGACTCCGCAAAGAAGGCACCCCAGCCGAGAATCGAACCAGAGAACCTCTTGCTGTGAGGCAACAACACTAACCGCTGCACCGCTGTGGCTGCCCCTTGACTGTAGATCTAGTAATTAACTATAATGCTTTACCAGCCTGACCATGGATGCAAGGCTTATGTCTGAAGACTAGATTAAGCAAATGTGTTTTCAGTAGTAGGAAGTGCATGAATGTGAATTAGGTGATTTGTTGACCTCAAGTAGTTTGAAAGTATGGCACTGTAGGTGAGTAGTAATGAATGAATGCATTATGCTTTCTGTAACTTTGGAGGTGGAAGTGGGTGTGTCTGTGTGTATTTAAGGGTCAAGATTAAAATAAGGCAGGTGATAGACGCTGATGTGTGTGTGTGTGTGTGTGTGTGTGTGTGTGTGTGTGTGTGTGTGTGTGTGTGTGTGTGTGTGTGTGTGTGTGTGTGTTTGTGTGCTTTTAATGACTTGCTAAACATGGAGGTTAGATTTCAGGTTTTTATCAAGTGACACCAAGGAGTTTAATATGGGAGAGAGTTTGAAGTCATGTAATGGCATAGCTAGGGTGGGGCGAAAGGACAGCCTCCCCAGGTGCAAAGCTTTAGTGGTTGTAATTGGCAGACGCGTATGATTCTTCAGTATATTACCAGCATTTGAATGCCAGTATGTGCTATAGAATTGTGTGTGTGGCAAGCTTGAGAAACAAACTGTAGCAACTGCTTGCTACATTGTTATTTAGCTATTCAAGTCCAAAGACTTTTTTTATGTATTTATTTATTTATTGTTTTTTTTTTTTGCTCTTCAACTCAAAGTTAATAGGGGCAATATATTGGGTAATGGCCCTAGGTACCAGAATAGCTACTGATACCTCTGAATGTAGCAACCATTTTATGCTAAAAGGGAGAAGATAGACTGGAATAGTGAGTAGTTTTGGAAGTGAATCATTTTTGTTGTTTTTTTTTTTTTTTAGCAGTAAGGACTTAGTTTGACTTTTTGTGGCAGGTTTCAATAGAAATAAAGGGACAATGGGTAGTGGACTGAAATTCCTTTATTGTTTTGGCTGTGCAGATAATTGTTGGATCATCAGCATAGTTGATGAGAGTAGAGTTTACTGAATGAATAGGCAGATCATTGACAAATATATTGACGAAAAGACGACCAAGGATGGATCCTTAGAATACTTTGATTAAGTATTGATAAGTAAAGTAAATTTTAGGAGAGGGGATGAAAAATGCTCTAGGCATGTTATATTTGTACTGGAAGATTACACTTGTCTTAATTCCAAATG
>NC_056733.1:1317769868-1317788507 GCF_019279795.1 Protopterus annectens
GTTTTTCAGCATCTGTGTTAACTTTGCTGTCTTTGAATGCCTGCAATATTTTTTTCTGATTTAATGCTGCTTGCAGAAAAGTTCTAAAATAAGTTGCATATAAGGAAACTTTAGCAGTATTGTAGCCTTGACAATAAAATTTTACTTTTTTAGTGTAAGTGCCATAATTACTGATAAAAATCTCACTCACTAATTTATAAATCTTTTGTGCCGTATCACTTTGCTGTTTAACTTTTTTAAACCCTGATCTGAGGAATACATGACTGAAAAGAGGTATTATGAATTTATCATAAATGAAGCATTTATTTGATGTTTTATTTATTTAATTTTTATATTATTAATTTATTAATCCAATAAGCTGACTAGGCAAAAGAGTTGCTTTTAGGGATAGTCAAGATAACTTGCTCAGTGCCATACTTTATGCATCTGGAGAAATAGGGGATCAAACCTATGACAATATGATACAGATTTTTAATACATCTAGTCTGTCTAATTCATAGTGCAAGACTAGCAGTTTTCACACTAAGTGTTTTAAATAATTTTAGACCAAAGAAAATTAATAAACAGATGCCGTCTGTAAGAAATGGACAAAATGTTAATCAGCATGAATGTGCTAAAGCAGTCTGCATCTTTGTCATATGAAAGATGAAATTCTCCTTGGCAATGTAAGATAGCAAAAAAAAAAAAAACAGAATGAAACTGGATATTACTGGAAATAATACAGCTTTTAAGGTAGTTAATTCATAAATTAAACTCTGTTCTTCAGTTAGTGCTGGCTTGAATTTTATTATTTGTTAGTAATTGCAAGTGTGGGGGTAGCCACATTCTTGATTTCCTGTCCTTGCCTATTTAAGTGGTACAGTTTGAAATATTTTCTGCTTAAAAATCTCAGCTTTGGCCGGCTAAGATCTAACTGTATTCAGCTGGACGTATAAGAGAATTTAAGTACCTTTATCTGCACTTTTTTTCAAATAATACAGTATTTAAATTGATTTAACTGTGTTGCATGATTATTAACTGAACTGGAAGTTTTGACACTGTTCTTCAGTTAGTGCTGGCTTGAATTTTATTATTTGTTAGGAATTGCATGTGTGGGGGTAGCCACATTCTTGATTTCCTGTCCTTGCCTATTTAAGTGGTACAGTTTGAAATATTTTCTGCTTAAAACCTCAGCTTTGGCCGGCTAAGATCTAGCTGTATTCAACTGGACATATAAGAGAATTTAAGTACTTTATCTGCACTTTTTTTCAAATAATACAGTATTTAAATTGATTTAACTGTGTTGCATGATTATTAACTGAACTGGAAGTTTTGACTCTGTTCTTCAGTTAGTTTTCCCACCCTCCCTGTTTCTGATTTGGTGTTAATCTTAGTGGCTTTGAAACTGCCCGCCCCTCTTGAAAATTTGTGTTTGGATACTCCTTCTGGGCCCATCTCATTTGCTCACTCAACTGAGTGCAGTGAGATCATATTCTGATTTCAGGCACTCCTACTGTGTACAAAGTGAGCATCTGGGAAAGAGAACAAAAAAATGTTTAAGCTTGTTTCCTGCCTTTCCTGTTAAGTGGTCTAGACTGTTTGTAGGCTTCTGAGCCCCACAAGCCCTTCTGTGTTGGAGGGAAGCCTTCTAGCTTAGTTTTGTGTCTTATAACTAGCCAGTTTACTAGTTTCAGCACTCAAATCTGTTTCTTTGAACTCAGCACTTGTTCAGAACTCACTTTAAGCACTACATAAGCTGCAAATTACTACAGCACTCAACTTTCCTCACTTGTCTAGTGGAAAGCAGTTTTTAGTACTTAATAAATAAGCACTTATCTAGGCATGTCTAAGGGTCAGCTCCCAGTGATTTCCCCTGTCTACCTGATGAATCTGGGCATCTTGGGGCAATGCAGCAATCGCCTCATGTACACAGGCAACCCTCTCCTCCTACCACCCAACACTACAACCTGCGAGAGATGCACTTATATAGCCAAACTGGAAGCAAAGCTCGCTTCACCCAAGATTGGACTAGACAGTCAAGAGGGGAAGGTAAACACTTGTACCACACCACACTCATCACATAATCCCTCAAAACCTACACCACCAAAACACACACATAGAAATACAAAACACACACCTACATTCACGGAGGTTCTCAATAAAAACCTGCCCAAGCATCAGGGACATCCAAAGCATAAACGAAAGCAAACTCCACCCCCCAACACAACCCAAATGACACATAGCCCACAAACTCAGTGTACCACTCAACCACAGCCCATAAGGCATAACAATGTACTCAACACTCTAGTCATAGGTGACTCTATAGTCAGGCACACTGATGTTCCACTCACTAGACTAAACAAGGAGAAAGTTACTGTCAGCTGCCTGTCAGGTGCCAGGATCCACCACATAACGCATGCACTCAGGTCACTCCACAATAAGTACAAATATGACACTGTCATTGTCCATGTTGGTGTGAATGACCTGATACGTACCTCCCTGGACTAAATGAAAAGAGACATGGAGGAGCTCTCCGATCTTGTATCCCACGCAGGTATGACCCTAACCCTGAGTAACATCCTGCCATCACCCAGAATGATACCACAGTACAAGGACAAAATGATTGACTTCAACAATTGGCTAAACGTCTGGTGTCATTCTAAGGGGATCAAGTATTTGTCTGCCTGGGACGACATGATTGACAGTCCACAATGCTTTGCCAGAGATGGCCTGCACCTGTCGCCCTTAGGATTCCAGATACTGGCTAAGGCTCTTGCCACCCCTATAGTGCCTTTTTTAGGCAAGGTTCAAATAACAAATTCACCACCATAACAGGTACAAGCAAGCAAAATCTGAGGGTAATGCTACTCAATGCTAGAAGTCTAAACCTCAAAATGCACTCACTCGAGGCACTCCTTAAAATGGAGAACATTGACATCTGTGCAGTGACAGAGACCTGGTTCAAAGCTCCAGAAAGCACCCCTGCATTACCAGGCTTCAATTCATACCACACCTTTCAGCCACCTAACCCAGAAAGAAGCACTAAAGGCAGAGGTGTGTCCATATTCATTAAGGATATCCACACCTCCAGACTAGTTGCACAGCATAATGCATCCCAGATTATCCAAGTGCAACTAACTCTGGGCAAGACCGCAATCCAAATTGTAGCTTGCTACAGACCCCCCACCATGCCCCAGGATTCACACTCCTCATTTCTTGATACACTGGAAAGTATTAGGGTACAACCCAACACCCTAATAATGGGCGATTTCAACTACCCCACCATTAACTGGGAAAACTACTCATGTACCAACTCTTTTGCTCAACGTTTTCTAGAATTCATAAATTCCAATGCCTTGGATCAACTTATTCACACCCCCACCAGGGGCAGCAATATCCTAGACCTGGTCATTACCAACATGGGAAACCGGTGTTCCAACCCAGAGGTCAATTCCTCGTTGGTCAGATCTGACCACAAGCTAATCAGCTTAGACATCCACATCCCACCCCTACCCCCAATTAGGGAAACCATCGTAAAAAACTTCTCCAAAGCCAACTTCACACTTCTTAAGACAGAAGTGGCAAACTTCATGACACCCATGCATATGTACTCTAGAGGTATGACTGCCGAATCCTACACAAATGCACTTTATAAGCACTTACACGAGTGCATGGATCATGCTATCCCTAATAGAACCAAGATGTTATCCTCCAAAAAAGGAAGCCAATCTGGTGGTCCTCTGCCATAAACAAACTGTACAATAGAAGAAAGAAACGGTTGCAAAAAAGAGTAAAATCCCATGACTGGAGGAACTCCCTGGTCAACCTCAGTAAGAAGCTGAGATCCCTCATAAAATCCTCCAAAGCAAGTTATGAAAATAAAATTGCCACTGACTCTAAAGACAACCACAAAGCATTCTATAGCTATGTCAAGAATCTAAATGGGAACACTCAGATCTGCTCTGAGTTACAGCACAATGGCACTAAATATACAGAACCAATTGATATTGCCAACATCCTAGCAGATAGGTTCAGTGCTAACTTTACCCCCCTCTTACCCCTAGAGGGCCCATCTCTGTACTGGAAGAATGCAAAGTTCCTATAATCATGGCTGCACAGGTAAACAACACACTCTCCAAAGCCAAGAACACAGCGTCCATGAGACCTGACAATATCCTAGGCTGCATTCTACACGAACTACAGAATGGACTGGCACCCTACCTAAGTACCATGTTCAATCATAGCCTCACCTCAGACTTTGTACCCACTGAATGGCGCACCGTGACAGTTATCCCACTCCACAAAGGGGGAGCCACGACGGACCCCGGGAACTACCGCCCCATTAGCCTGACGAGCCTGGTCTGCAAGGCCATGGAACGTATCATCGTGGAACTCATAAACAAAGATATTGGTAATCTCCAAACTCTGGACCCTACCCAGTTTGGATTTGTAAAAGGCAGATCATGTCTCCTAAACCTGACTGACTTCTTTGAAGCAGTCACCAAAGCCATAGATGAGGGTAAAATGGTTCACACAGCTTATCTAGATCTCGCCAAGGCCTTCGACACCATTCCCCACTCTGGATTTATAGATAAGCTCACTAAACTAGGTATAAATCCCTATGTCACAAGATGGGTTGCCAACTGGCTCATGGACAGAACCCACACTGTGAAAGTAGCGGATTCTAAATCCGACATCAGACCAGTGACAAGTGGAGTACCACAGGGTTCAGTCCTGGGTCCTCTCCTGTTTGGTATCTACTTCTCTGAAGTGCAGGCCAACACAGAAGGTCTTTGGCTAACAAAGTTTGCAGATGACTGCAAACTAGGAGCCATAATCGAAACTCCTAACGATGTGGACAAACTACAAAAGGGCCTCACTGAGACAGATACCTGGTGTCAAAGCCATGGCCTGAAGCTCAATGCCAAAAAGTGTCATCCCCTTTGGTAAAAACTCTGTACCCATTAACTACCACATAGCTGGTAGTCTACTTAATGCCGAAAATGTGATAAAAGACCTTGGGACACAGGTGAACAGTAGTCTCTCCTTTGATAATCACATCGCCACAGTGGTCAGGAAATCCTTCTACGTGGCTCATCTCATCACAAAAGGATTCTCATCCAGAAAAAAAGAGGTTATTGTTCCCCTCTACTCATCACTCATTAGAACCATTATAGAGTACAACGCCCCTTTTGGTATGTACCTCACAAGACATCTACAACAACTGGAAAGACCACAGAAATACCTCACAAAGAGGATTACTGGCCTCAAACAGATGCCATATGCAGACCGTCTCAAAAAACTATAGCTTTACTCCATCACATATCACCTACTCAGGGGCGATCTCTGCCTAACATACAAAGCTAAGTCAAACCCAGAGCTATTGGACATGCTCCACTTAAAGAAATCCCAATCCCTCCAAGCTACATGCTCTAGGGACCTAAACCTTGTCACCACAATAAACAGAACATGCTGGAGGGATAGATTCCTGTCCCAGAGACTTCCCATACTCTGGAACAGACTACCTGTCTATATCAAACAAAGCTCCTCATTAGCACTCTTCAAGAAAAATCTTGATGATTGGATGGGAAATGAGAAATTCACCCCGGGGATCACTTCTGTGGCTCTGCTCGACAGGGGCACAGGAAAATAATTTTCTTGGGTGGCGAAAGCCAGGGTACATTTTTTGGCTAGGCTTGTATGGGCCCTAGGGCCGATAGCCTAGTACCTACCTATGAACCTATGAACCTATGAAAAGGAAATACAAGGTTAAATTTAGCAATGAAGTTAATGTACCTGTAGATACCAGACTGGCAAGTTCCTAAAGCAACTGCTCAGTAAATTGTGGCTTCAACAGATGACTCAGTCAAACTGCACAAAGCTTGACTTTAGAAGTGCATAAAATTCCCTTACCTCACTGTCACCTGATTGTGGAAAATATAATATAAGACATATCTTTGCAGTGAAGTTAAATTATATGAAGCTTTCTGCACAAATGCATATATGACTACACAAGTTTGATATTTTACATCCAATATTTTACATCAATGTCAATTTTCTGAAAAAATACATATCTATGAAATATATCTTGATTCAATGAATGTCTCCCTTTTTATCTATCTATAGCTATATATCTGTATCTATACCCATATCTATATATCTGTACCTGTATTGATGGATATATATATATATATATATATATATATATATATATATATATATATATATATATATATATATAATATATGCATATTTATATGTATGTATGTATATATGTACATATATTTATATGTAGGTTCTCCCATGGACTCATCTAGAAGCAGTGTACATGCCTTACTTTGACCAGTGCACCTCTTTCTTCAGGCAGCTAGACACAGTCACAAACACAACCATGCTTGCCACCTAATTTTGCATGCTACTGGCAAAAACAAGCATCTGAACCTCAGGGGTAGTCTCCTAAAGACAAGTCAAGGACAGCCTATTTACTATCCTGCTCTGGATATAACCCTTGTAAGTAGGGGTTTTAATAGGTACTTATTCACATTTTTTCAATTTTAGGAGTTAAACCTTTGCTGCAGTCTTTGAATAAGGCATGCACACTATATCAGGGACATAGTAGCTATGTACATTAGATACTATAAAATAACTTTTCATACATTAAAAACTGCATATCCAATTTTAAATTGCCTGAAAAATCTCTTCATAGGCAGCTTTTAATGCACATCTCTCACATATTTGTATATTTTTGCAGTCCCCATCTATCTATACTTAGATTACTTTTAATTACATAATCCATAATAGATAAACCTATTGTCCCCTCTATTTTTTTCCAACATTGGTAATTAATTAGCAGCTATTTTGTTATTCATCTAATTTCATTTTTTCTTTATTTAACAGCTCCCTAGTAAGCAAAAGATTTTGTCAAACCACCCAATCTCACTTCTGCTTTTGTCTCTTCATATTTTTATGTACTAAACTATTCTTGCTACCAGTGCCCAACATAACAAGTCTGTAAATGTTCTCATTGATTACCTGCTTTATATAATTTGCTTTATGTAGTAAAGTGGAAAGAGTAGCAGTTACACATACTTATTTTTTTGGCATAGTTCACTGATTGTTTTCCATTGGACAACATTTGGAGCAAGTGAAACCCATTCTATTCAGCTTCAATCATTTGGGCTTACTCCGCTCCCCTACCCTACCCCCATTCTCACCCACCCCCATTTATTCTAATTTTAAACCACCTATCTCCTCCCACCTCAAAGCTCAACCAGTCCCATATTTCATTCAATACTTCCTCCACTATCCAATTCTCCATTCTGTCCTGTATATCATACCATATTCCCTGTTGTCTTACTTACCAACACTTCAACTCTGTATTGTTTCTCAATACAACATATCACCCCTCTTTTTCCACCCCCTCCTATATTCCTAAACTTGCCAAAATATTATTCGACAACTAACCACCATGATACCAGTTTCTATGCTGATTCTTTCACTTTTCCTGCTACTTATCCACTTAACATCTTTACCTTCACACTTCCATACAACCCATCACCATCATCCTAGTTGTATTATCCAACATGCTGCAGCATACTCAGCCCTTAATTCACCCAAGATAACATCCACCTTATACTCTCCCAGTACCACACAACCCATGACCATCATCCTAGCTGTACTATGCAACATGCTCCAGCACACTCAACCCTTAGTTCACTCAAGGTAACATCCACCTTATACTCTCTCAATACCACACAACCCATCACTATCATCTTAGTTGTACTATCCAACATGCTGTAGCACACTCAACCCTTAATTCACCTAGGATAGCACCCACCTTATACTCTCCCAATACCAAGTACTTTTTCAAATGCAACTTATACTTACACAGTTCATTAATACATATACTAAAATGAAAAATTAAAATTAAATGCTTATCGTATAGCCAACATATCTCACTCAAACTAAAACTCAGTGATGACATCCATCCAAACCCTGGACCAGCTACATCCACACAAACCTTTAACTCTGAACCCCCCACAAACCAAACCCATCAAATGTAATATAACACTACTTGTTCTTCCCTTAACATGACACATTTACAACAAAATATCACAGTTCCATGTCTGGCTTAAGCTATATGCTCCAGATATAGTAGTACTACCTGAAAACTGGATGAAAAAAAAAGAAACAAAGGGTAATAATGTTCTACCCCAAACTATAATATACTAAGAGCAGACAGACAAAATAAAAGGTCTGGTGGAGTCACAATACTATACAAAAATTTTCTGCAACTTACGCCTTCAGCTATAAACTTTCCACAATTTCATAAGGCAGAAATTCTCATATCTACCCTCAGACTCAACCATAACAGGACATTATCCATCACAGGTGCTTATTTGCCACCTGGTAATAGTCTATCTATTACAGCAGACATCTTCTTCAGAGTCTCATCTAACATCTCCTAAGACAAATATATACTGCCTGATTTTAAGATGGAATGGCTCTCTCCTTCAGCTCACCTAACCAATCAACAAATATCTATGATCTCTCACAGTTAATCACCACTCCCATTCAATATAATAAAAATACTAAGGGAACATTAATTGCCTGGATTCATATCTCCTTACTTTATAAAATGTTTACCTCAGGTACCTAAGTGATCATCTCCATACCTGTATAATAAGAAAGCAAACTAATATTCAAAAGCAGCCACATTTCAGCATAGCACATAACCTCTCATGTTTCAACAAAAGTTTATCTCTTAGTTAAAACTATATAACTTGGATGCTCTAAGCTATATTCCACAAGATGATGGATTAGCTCTTTTTAATTCTACTTTACTGAACATGTAAACTGAACTTGATCCACTCAAAAAAAAAGGGTTAGGGTCAAACCTGCCCCCTGGTGTCTCAAAATACAAAACACCTTATGAAAACTAGAGATTGAGCCTGAAATACATGGCTATCCAATAAAGTACTAACAAATCTCCAAAAATTCAGAGAACTCAGACACCAAAGTAAAACTCACATTAAGTTAGATTTTATTTATTTGACATTTGTTACCGGGAAAGTCTGACTTGGAACTAAGCCAATTTTCAGCGGAGGCCCGGGGAGAAATGCTTCAGATGCATGTCTTTGTAATGTGGGAGGAAACCGGAGCACCCAGAGGAAACCCACACGAATGCAGGGAGGGCATGCAGACTCTGCACAGAAGGCACCCCAGCCGAGAATCGAACCGGGGAACCTCTTGCTGTGAGGCGATAAAAAAGATTAAAAAAAATACTACACCAACCAGCAACGTAAAAACTACAAAAATCCCAAGACATTCTGGACCTCTATAAAACACCCTCTCAATCCTGGCTGCACTACTCAACCATCTCCTACACTTAACACTAGCAACAACTCTACCAACTGTGCTGATGTGTTCAGCTTTCATTTCATTTAGTCAGTGTCATTGCTACTTCAAAATTCCCCTAATATTAACAAGTGGGCAACAGCACAACCAACCATTCCTCTTCATAACTTCTTCTTCCAACCAGTCCCCACTACTTACATAAAAAAATGCTTAAATTGAAACCCACTGCCTTAGCCCCTGATAGCCTACCTGATGAATACCTTAAGATGGCTGCAGAAGCAATACACTACCTCATCTCAATTGTAATAAATCACTCCATCAATAAAGCATATACCCCTACTCTCTGGAAAAAAAAAACACATTTTCCTCTCCACAAAGGATGGCCTTCATTTAAACTCTCAAACTACATGTCCATTGTCATCCTCTCATGCCTATCAAAAATACTCAGAAAATGCATCCAGTAACAACTCTTACATTATCTCACACAAAATAATATTCTTTCTTCATCTCAGCTTGGCTTCAGTCACCACCAGAGTACCTCTACCACTTTACTTAGTTTCACCAATACAATAAGCACAAATAAGAATGACAGAAACTAAGTGTCTGCCCTCTTCCTTGATTTATCCAAGGCCTTTGACACAGTCTGTCACTCTATTCTCCTACAGAAACTTCACAAGCTAGGACTGAATACCACTGTTTATTAAGGTTTTGTAGCTACTTACAAATTAGTGGCAAAAAGGCATCTTATCCTTCCTTTCCTTCCTAGTTGGTGTACAACCCATTATCTAACCTACTCATAACTTCCAGAAATCCACAACATGGAGTATGAACCTAACAACTGTCCATTCTTCTTCAATCTCATACAAATATATAACCGTTCCAGGAGACTACATTCATCAGACAAATACTTATTACATGTTTCTAGACCCAACAATTCTGCTGGCAAATCACTATTCTTTTATTGCCTCACTAAATCCTGGAACTCCATCTCACTAGCAATACTACAAGAACACTCTCTAAATTCATTTAAAACTCAACTAAAGTCTTACCTACTCAGTTGCCAGCTCTGTATTTATGCTATTCCTGGATAATCACCAAACCCTTCCTGTCACTACTCTTTTATGTAACTGGTCATAACAGAGCTACTATATCATAGTCTGTAACTATTTGACTATTATCTACCCCTCTCCACTACTATCTCTGTCTACCTCTTACCTGGACGTCCTCAATACTCCTTCATAATTTGTAGCCATCTTCATCCTATAGATACAGCTCCCAGAGAATGCCAGTTCTCTGGAACAAGTTTCCAATTCATGTGAAAAAGACCACCTACCCATCGCTCTTCAAATGTAACCTAGATCAATAGATGAATGACCAAAAATTTATTCCTGGGGTGGTGCTCGTATCTCTCCTGCATAGAGCAAGTTGGTATTAACTACCATGGTCCCTTACCTCTGCAAAATTCACTCACCTCACCACTGACAATTGAGGCAACTCAGGATAAATATGGCTAGGCTTGTAAGGACTCTAGGGCAGTTAGTCTAGTAACCTTCTATGAACCTATGAACCTATGAACTTCAGTGTTTTCTATTCAATATCTATTTGCAGCTGATTCCATTTGAAAGTAACTAGACTTTATAAGCTTGAAATTAGCTAGTATTGTACTGTACTATTTTTAGTGGTCATGTTTTCATTAACTGTCATATCATTTTATTTATTTATTCGACGTTTGTTTACCGAGATGGTCTGACTGGGTCTACAGAACTCATTTTCAGCAGAGGCCCAAGTAGAAAAACTCCACATATAGTACAATACAAATACAGTATAATCCAATATAATAAAAATTACATTAGAAATACTATACAAAATAAGTTGAAAGAACATAAACTATGCTACAAGATATTACAATATATACTACACATCTAGACAATTCTATAGAGTTAAAGCGTTATAGACAATAATAGTCACTCTCAGCATATACATAGCCTATGAGTAGATAGTGTCCAAAATAGTATGTAGGTAATGCATTGTATGACATTGGCAGTTATAGTACAAGAAAAAATAGAATGTTGGTTTCAGTTAGGAAATTAATAGCCAGGAAGTTAGTGTTGCAGAAAGATAGTGAGAGAGTTAAGAAGAACAGAGGCATTACAGTCTGAGCAGTAGCTTAAAGGACCACTACAGGAAAATAATTAAAAAAGATATATTTTTTTTAACTTTTCCTTAAGTTAGGTTCATTGCAAACCTGTATGTACTAGATAGAAGTAGTCACTACTAATTTTATTCTGTTTGTAACCCTGACTGCCCTCCTGGGGGCAGACATCCTGAAGAGAGTTTCTTTTCTTCTAAAGAAAAATATTCCCCATGATACACTGCAAGTCCACTGTTCCTGAGATTACAGTCCCCATAGCTGGGCTGTTATATGGCAGTTCCATTCACTTAGAATGGAAAAACAGAGCAGCAGCTAACATTGAGAGGCCTCAGTAAAAGTATAATTTACTGTCATGCAGTACCTCTTACAAATGTGATTCCAGCTGATGTGTTACACATTCTGTGAAAAAAGCTTACAGAACTAGCAGCTCATTGCTGAGAAAATAGTTTAGGCATTCAATTTTGATCTGCTTCTGTTCTTTCTCCTCCCATATTCCATGACTCAGCTAGCAAGAGTATCACATTTCCTGTCCTGCAAATTAGCTATTTAGTCAGCTTTGCATGACAATATCATCAGATTAGCTTCCAGTCTGCCTTGTGTGCCAATGAAAGTGTTTCCTCATCTCTCTCCTTACTACTGTCATCTGAACAGCACTTTTCCAGTAAATCATTTTACAAAACTGCTTTTAGCAATCCATAATATAAAGGTGTCTAAGTATTCCACTAAACATACCTGTAACATGCACAGATTACAATTCACCTTGGCCACTGACACAATTGGTTCCGTCCGCAAATTAATACTTCAGTCAAAGAATACTCATATTTGGATTACAGAGAATTGCAGTCGTCTGCCTTGTTATCCCAATAATGTCTCCTTATATTTGTGGGTACTACTGCTTTTGTCTGCACATATTCACTGGTGGTATGCCTTTTTTTATGCAATTTAATATATTCTTTCCTTCATGCTATGCTTATCCTACTCCCACTGTTCTGAACCAGTGTGCATACTGTTCTTGCCCAGTCTCAATACTGTTGTCCATTGCAGGCTGCCACAACAAGCTTCTCTACTCACTGATCTCCAGACTTTCACACATTTCCTCAAGAAGCTGGATAAACCAGACTACCTACAACAGTATGTTTTATATTACAGTAATTTATGTAACTGTGGTTGTTACTTTTTTATTGCCATAATAATATACTTCTTACAGCAGGGATAAAGCTTGAAAGGCCATTTTGCCCAGGAACATCCACAAAGAAAATGTGATTACAACACTTAGCAGAATTATACAGAAACATCAACTCATATGTATCATAGGGGTAGGCTATGGCTTCATAAAAAAGGAGCAAAGATCAAACTTTGTTTTTTTTTTAAATAGCTGAGCTGTAACATTAAAGTACAGGCAATCTAGCTAATGTACACACTTCCAAGGAGTCAGCTGCATAAAGTCAAAGAGTATAAGAGATTCTCTAAGGTTCGAAGCCAGATTAGTTATGCAGATAAGACACCTTTCAGTTATCTTAGCATCTACAAGTGCATAACTTGTAAAGCCTGATGAATAACAATGCCTCTGGCTTTCAGTACAGGAAGGGGACAGCTGAGCTAACAGGTATCATGCTGAGGAGATTAATTCATTATGCAGCCATCAAGACTCCTCAGTGAGTAACTTCAATTCAATTGTTCAGCAACAGAAGATGAAAAAGGAGGTGTGATGCATATGCTTGGGAGCCTTAAGTCCCAGACGATGGCTTAGCAATTGCACAGGAATCCTAAAAATAGCATCAGATTAGGTATGAGAAGAATAAAAGAGGAAACCAATTTTGAAACTGAAAATACTCATTAATATTCACTGGTGCTTGTGTCACAAAACAGTTACATCTAAGCATGGACTTGACACCAGAAAGTAGCTCAAAACAAATTTGCATCCATGTTTGTGGAATCTCTACTCCACTGTAGCATCTGACTATCAATTACTCCTTTCCTTACATGTGTACCATGCAGACTGCTTATACAAGTGACAGCACAAAAGACGTGCCACCAAAATGGAAGGCAAGCATACTGGGTGACACTGACTTAACACCAAATTGTGGAATTTATATACAACTGTGAAATATACCAAATAACAGTTAATGAAATCCTCTGCTTCCTGCATCAAACCACATAGCAGCATCATTCTGGATTCCAGGTACAGTTTTCATCACTATGTAATCCACCATGTATGCGCACCTGCTGAGAACTTCATCTTGCAAAAGTTGAATGCACAGACAGGCATATTTGCCTTTTCCGGCACAAGTTAGAAACAGTGAAGCCACTGCTGTATATTTGGTCATTCTAATCAACTTTAATGCATAACTGGCAATGTTTGAAGAACCACTGGAACCCCCTTTCTTCTACAACACCACTGTTGGACCACTATTTCCAGTATAACAACCTTACAGAAGGATGTCTAATCACTACTGGCAATTTGCCGAGTACTGTTAGGGGTAAATGATATCATCTTATGTCATGTGTCTAGTATTCACTTCCCATTTTCTACTTCTTCTTTGCTTAGTATATATTTTCAAGAAATCGTGTCCTTTTATGATATTAGCATGCTTAATTTTTTTTTTTTTTTTGGTGAGAACAAAGATAAAGTGGTAAATATGAACTCTACTGCTTACTCATTACATTTCAGCCACTAGCAAAAATATAGATTATGGTAAGGTTTGAAGGCACTACACAAACCCTTTATTTGACCCTATTGGTTGTGTGCCTGCAATAAAGTTTGTCAGCCATGGGTCAAATAGCTACTGGCTGTCCAGTATGCAGTTATCCAGCATTGGTTATCTTGGATAGCTCTGTTGAGTAAAAGCTGGACATAAACCAGTGAAACTGCCATACATGAACTGAGAATTGCTACACAATGTAGGTTTATGGACAGGATGCAGCACGGAATGGATGATATGATGGTAACAAGGAGGCTGGGCTATCCTACATATCCAGGAGAAAAGGTGGAAGGGCAGTGCAGCCAAGCCACTTTGCTTGGGATTCAGAGTCTACAATTCAGGAAGAGGACAAGCTAGAAATGGTGTTGGAATGTTGATGAGAGAAAGGCATCAGAAGGCAGTGAGGGATATCATCAGAATTAGCCACCAACTCATGGCAATCAACTCCTGGCTAATGAAAGGGCACTATTCATAATCTCAGCCTACGCCTCACAGTAGGGTTGCGATACAGATGAAAAGACTGCATTCAGACAGCACTTGCAGGACATACTAGAGAAATCAGGCTAAGAACTTGCTGTATTCAACTGGACGTATAAGAGAATTTAAGTACCTTTATCTGCACTTTTTTTTTCAAAAAAATACAGTATTTAAATTGATTTTAATTGTGTGTTGCAGGAATATTAACTGAACTGGAAGTTAGTCAGTGTTTGCTGAATTTTGTTATTTGCTAGTAATTACAGGTGTGGGGGTAGTCACATTCTTTGATTTCCTGTCCTTGCCTATTTAAGTGGTACAGTGTGAAATATTTTCTGCTTAAAAACCTCAGCTTTGGCCGGCTAAGAACTTGCTGTATTCAACTGGACGTATAAGAGAATTTAAGTACCTTTATCTGCACTTTTTTTCCCAAAAAATACAGTATTTAAATTGATTTTAACTGTGTGTTGCAGGAATATTAACTGAACTGGAAGTTAGTCAGTGTTTGCTGAATTTTGTTATTTGCTAGTAATTACAGGTGTGGGGTAGCCACATTCTTTGATTTCCTGTCCTTGCCTATTTAAGTGATACAGTGTGAAATATTTTCTGCTTAAAACCTCAGCTTTGGCCGGCTAAGAACTTGCTGTATTCAACTGGACGTATAAGAGAATTTAAGTACCTTTATCTGCACTTTTTTTTTCAAAAAATACAGTATTTAAATTGATTTTAACTGTGTGTTGCAGGAATATTAACTGAACTGGAAGTTAGTCAGTGTTTGCTGAATTTTGTTATTTGCTAGTAATTACAGGTGTGGGGGTAGACACATTCTTTGATTTCCTGTCCTTGCCTATTTAAGTGGTACAGTGTGAAATATTTTCTGCTTAAAAACCTCAGCTTTGGCCGGCTAAGAACTTGCTGTATTCAACTGGACGTATAAGAGGATTTAAGTACCTTTATCTGCACTTTTTTTTTCAAATAAATACAGTATTTAAATTGATTTTAACTGTGTGTTGCAGGAATATTAACTGAACTGGAAGTTAGTCAGTGTTTGCTGAATTTTGTTATTTGCTAGTAATTACAGGTGTGGGGGTAGCCACATTCTTTGATTTCCTATCCTTGTCTATTTAAGTGGTACAGTGTGAAATATTTTCTGCATAAAAACCTCAGCTTTGGCCGGCTAAGAACTTGCTGTATTCAACTGGACATATAAGAGGATTTAAGTACCTTTATCTGCACTTTTTATTTCAAAAAAATACAGTATTTAAATTGATTTTAACTGTGTGTTGCAGGAATATTAACTGAACTGAAAGTTAGTCAGTGTTTGCTGAATTTTGTTATTTGCTAGTAATTACAGGTGTGG
This sequence comes from Protopterus annectens, assembly GCF_019279795.1. NCBI lineage: Eukaryota > Metazoa > Chordata > Ceratodontiformes > Protopteridae > Protopterus > Protopterus annectens. The sequence continues at coordinate 1,317,785,893 of NC_056733.1, forward strand.
GGGTAGCCACATTCTTTGATTTCCTGTCCTTGCCTATTTAAGTGGTACAGTGTGAAATATTTTCTGCTTAAAAACCTCAGCTTTGGCCGGCTAAGAACTTGCTGTATTCAACTGGACATATAAGAGAATTTAAGTACCTTCATCTGCACTTTTTTTTTCAAAAAAATACATTATTTAAATTGATTTTAACTGTGTGTTGCAGGAATATTAACTGAACTGGAAGTTAGTCAGTGTTTGCTGAATTTTGTTATTTGCTAGTAATTACAGGTGTGGGGGTAGCCACATTCTTTGATTTCCTGTCCTTGCCTATTTAAGTGGTACAGTGTGAAATATTTTCTGCTTAAAAACCTCAGCTTTGGCCGGCTAAGAACTTGCTGTATTCAACTGGACGTATAAGAGAATTTAAGTACCTTTATCTGCACTTTTTTTTTCAAAAAAATACCCTATTTAAATTGATTTTAACTGTGTGTTGCAGGAATATTAACTGAACTGGAAGTTAGTCAGTGTTTGCTGAATTTTGTTATTTGCTAGTAATTACAGGTGTGGGGGTAGCCACATTCTTTGATTTCCTGTCCTTGCCTATTTAAGTGGTACAATGTGAAATATTTTCTGCTTAAAAACCTCAGCTTTGGCCGGCTAAGAACTTGCTGTATTCAACTGGACGTATAAGAGAATTTAAGTATTTTTATCTGCACTTTTTTTTTCAAAAAAATACAGTATTTAAATTGATTTTAACTGTGTGTTGCAGGAATATTAACTGATCTGGAAGTTAGTCAGTGTTTGCTGAATTTTGTTATTTGCTAGTAATTACAGGTGTGGGGGTAGCCACATTCTTTGATTTCCTGTCCTTGCCTATTTAAATGGTACAGTGTGAAATATTTTCTGCTTAAAAACCTCAGCTTTGGCCGGCTAAGAACTTGCTGTATTCAACTGGACGTATAACAGGATTTAAGTACCTTTAGCTGCACTTTTTTTTTCAAAAAAATACAGTGTTTAAATTGATTTTAACTGTGTGTTGCAGGAATATTAAGTGAACTGGAAGTTAGTCAGTGTTTGCTGAATTTTGTTATTTGCTAGTAATTACAGGTGTGGGGGTAGCCACATTCTTTGATTTCCTGTCTTTGCCTATTTAAGTGGTACAGTGTGAAATATTTTCTGCTTAAAAACCTCAGCTTTGGCCGGATAAGAACTTGCTGTATTCAACTGGACGTATAAGAGAATTTAAGAACCTTTATTTGCACTTTTTTTTTCAAAAAAATACAGTATTTAAATTGATTTTAACTGTGTGTTGCAGGAATATTAACTGAACTGGAAGTTAGTCAGTGTTTGCTGAATTTTGTTATTTGCTAGTAATTACAGGTGTGGGGGTAGCCACATTCTTTGATTTCCTGTCCTTGCCTATTTAAGTGGCACAGTGTGAAATATTTTCTGCTTAAAAACCTCAGCTTTGGCCGGCTAAGAGCTTGCTGTATTCAACTGGACGTATAAGAGGATTTAAGTACCTTTATCTGCACTTTTTTTTTCAAAATACTACAGTATTTAAATTGATTTTAACTGTGTGTTGCAGGAATATTAACTGAACTGGAAGTTAGTCAGTGTTTGCTGAATTTTGTTATTTGCTAGTAATTACAGGTGTGGGGGTAGCCACATTCTTTGATTTCCAGTCCTTGCCTATTTAAGTGGTACAGTGTGAAATATTTTCTGCTTAAAAACCTCAGCTTTGGCCGGCTAAGAACTTGCTGTATTCAACTGGACGTATAAGAGAATTTAAGTACCTTTATCTGCACTTTTTTTTTTCAAAAAATACTGTATTTAAATTGATTTTAACTGTGCGTTGCAGGAATATTAACTGAACTGGAAGTTAGTCAGTGTTTGCTGAATTTTGTTATTTGCTAGTAATTACAGGTGTGGGGGTAGCCACATTCTTTGATTTCCTGTCCTTTCCTATTTAAGTGGTACAGTGTGAAATATTTTCTGCTTAAAAACCTCAGCTTTGGCCGGCTAAGAACTTGCTGTATTCAACTGGACGTATAAGAGGATTTAAGTACCTTTATCTGCACTTTTTTTTTCAAATAAATACAGTATTTAAATTGATTTTAACTGTGTGTTGCAGGAATATTAACTGAACTGGAAGTTAGTCAGTGTTTGCTGAATTTTGTTATTTGCTAGTAATTACAGGTGTGGGGGTAGCCACATTCTTTGATTTCCTGTCCTTGCCTATTTAAGTGATACAGTGTGAAATATTTTCTGCTTAAAAACCTCAGCTTTGGCCGGCTAAGAACTTGCTGTATTCAACTGGACGTATAAGAGGATTTAAGTACCTTTATCTGCACTTTTTATTTCAAAAAAATACAGTATTTAAATTGATTTTAACTGTGTGTTGCAGGAATATTAATTGAACTGGAAGTTAGTCAGTGTTTGCTGAATTTTGTTATTTGCTAGTAATTACAGGTGTGGGGGTAGCCACATTCTTTGATTTCCTGTCCTTGCCTATTTAAGTGGTACAGTGTGAAATATTTTCTGCTTAAAAACCTCAGCTTTGGCCGGCTAAGAACTTGCTGTATTCAACTGGACGTATAAGAGAATTTAAGTACCTTTATCTGCACTTTTTATTT